>NC_030832.1:42527700-42565478 GCF_001704415.2 Capra hircus
GCAGAGCTAGGGCCAGCCAGTGCTGCCACGACTGTAGCTGGGCCCTCTGTGGGGCGCCCGACGGCTGTCCCGCCTGGGGCCCTGGGCTCAGGGTGAGGCTCTTGCAAACGCGTGCACCCCAGCTCCCGCGCCGTCTCTTGGTGCTGTGGCGTCGGGGCACAGCTGGCCCCCTGGAGCTGAAGGTCTCCCCGCCCCCGCCTGGGGCTTTTGGCCACAGTGTGGCATTTGAGCCCCCCCAGGAGACTGTTGCTGAGAGGCTGCTTTTCCCGGGGGAGGGAAGCTGGGCAAGTGACTTGCTGATTCCACTGAAGCGCAGACACCCAGGTGGACCGGAAGTGGTCATCAGTTATACCCAGAGGTGCTGCAGAGGTGCCGGCTCCCCTGAACAGCCGCCACACGCACTCGCCCCACTTCTTGCTCTGGCAGCTCAGGCGCTGGGGCAGTCACTGCTTCTGATCCCTGAGGCCTTAGACTGCTGTTCAGAGTCACCCCCAGGTTCTCCCCCAGGGTCTGAACCCTCCCTTAAAATTCGCTTGGTCAGAGAGCCTTTCTGGCGCCTCCAGGGGTGCCCTTGCTGCCGCCTGGAGGGTTTGAAGCCTTTTTGCAGGGCAGAGGGCAGGCAGGCACGCGCCCGGCCAGCGGGTGACTCGAGCGCCCGTACTGCGGCCCTGGGCAGGGGGCGGCGGTGCCTCTTCACCCACACGGAGGGGCACAGCGAGGGGCACTCTGCAGGCAGCCTGCGTGCTCACAGGCTCGCAGTTGGAGGGCTTCCGGCTGAGAGGCCCTGCCTCCAACTTACTCGACCATCTCCCTGCCCCGGTGCTGCCGGGGACCCCAGGCAGGAGGAGGCAGGAGCCGTCTGCCCCGAGAGGAGGACAGGCTTCCTCGCGGCCTGGCCGCTGGGCTGGGCCCCTGTGGACGCCGGCCGGTGGACGCTCCCGGAACTGCCTGCTCTGAACCAGGAAGGTGTCCTGAGACCCGGGCTGGCCGCCTGCTGTGGTGCGACCTCAGCCCCTGCTTATGCCTCCCTGGGCTTCGTTCCTGTTGGGACTTGGGCTGGCCAGCGGGCCGGGGCCGCAGCGTGGCCAGCCGTGGTGAGCAAGGGTGGAGGAGGCTGTGGACCCCAGGACCCCAGCGGCCGAGCTGCGTCCCGAGTAGGTGTGAGGGTCTGGGGTTAGGCTGGAACGCACCTTGCGGATGCTCTCCAGCCCGGCCGCTGGATGCCCGTCCGGGAGGACGCGGGACGCCGGCTCCTTAGGCCCACCTTTCCTGCTTCTCTGTCTTTTGGGATGGTGCTGGGCTGTCAACACACACAGGGGTGACTGTCGGAGGGTGAAGGGAGCCCTTCTGAGTGCGGACGACCGTGGGCCCCGTCACCCTGAGACTCCAGGGCAGCGTGATGGAGCCGCAGGGCGCTGTGAGTTCGCCTGCGGGCCGGGTCCCGCAGGGACGCCGCGCAGGCGCCGGCGGGCGGGGTGCCGGAGGGAGCCGTGGCCCTCACCCTCCCTGTGCCAGGCCCCACCTCGTCCCCGCCCCGGCGCACCGAGGGTTCCTGCTCAGAGGACCTGGGTCCCGCGAGGGCCCCGGTGCGCCTGGTCCTCATGCCCCCGGCCGTTGACCTTCCATCCTGGCTTCCTCATTCCCTGCGGGGGCGCTGCTTTGGCCTCAGAGGGTGCGTCCTGGGAGGGGGGACACGGTAGCCGTGCGGGTGGGCCGGGCCCCGCGTGTGTAGCCTGCTCAGGCCCTGGGCAGGCCCTTTCCTGGGTCCTCGTGGCAGCCAGGTGACGCTTTGCGCGGGAGCGCCTCTGACGATACTTGTGCTCCCCGGCTGGTCCCACGAGCCGGTGGAACAGCAGTCGCGGGCAGGCTCTTCTGTCAGGAGCCCCGGCTCTGGAGCGGCATCGGGGGGCTCCCTGACGCGCAGCTTTCCCTCCCACCGCTCCCTGGAGGCTCGGAGCTGGGGGCCTGGTGTTCTTCTCCCTCCCCAAGCCGCTGTGTTGGCACTGGGGTCCCCGCCGCCCGGCGGGACCCAGGACCTCGGAAGCCTGGTCCTGTCCACGTGGTCGCGGTTGGGGGCCTTGGGCTTGGGCAATGTCCCTGTTACCCGCCTCACGCGCCCGCCGGGGGCCAGCGAGTGGTCATGGAGGCCTGGGGGCCACAGCTGAGTGGCCTGGCGCACAGGGGCTGTGGCCAGGCCGCCACCCTCTGGCTGAGAGAATTCCCTGGGTTCCACAGAGAACTGACGTGGTGTCGTTGGGCCCCGCAGGCAGGGGTGCAGTCGATGTGGGCAGTGGCAGGGACGACCGAGAAGCGGGTGTGGGGAGGATGGCCTGCTTACGGCTTTCTTGAGCTGGCTGAGGCCTTGGGTCCAGGCCACCCCCACGCCAGCTCTGCTTGGGACCCGCCGACGTGCAGGGGTGAGGCCGGGCGGGGCTCCCAGTGGCCTGAGAGAGCCAGGCCCTGTCCCTGGGCTGGGTACCCCCCGACAACCCGCTGCCCTGGCTACAACAGGAGCCCCTTCCCGCAGCCGCTGCCTGTCAGTGGCAGAGGCCCCTATCAGGGGTCGGGTTTGGCCATGCCCCAGCCCACCGCGGAGAGTCTGCAGAGGCCGGGTTGAGGGCCCTCGTGGAGACGTGCGCAGTCTTCCTCCTGAACCTGTCTGTTCCGGTCCCGCCTGCTCTGAGAGTGGACGGAGCCCCGGCTCCCGGCTTCCAGTCTCTCCCTGAGGCCCTCAGGCGGGAAGCTAGCGTGACGGGGGGTTCCTGGGACAACGGGGGGCTGGTCCTTTGTGGGGTGGCCGGGACCCCTGCTCGGGCCCTCAGACCCTGTGAGAACCTGGTGTCCTGTCCCCCTCGCCATGGCTCCAGCAAGGAAGCGAAGCCCAGAAAGGGGGTGGGCGTGCAGGCCTGTTGGGCCGGGGTCCAGTACCCCCGTCTCAGGGAGACCCCGACGGCTGGCCTTGTCTTGCAGATCCTGACTGGGCCTCGTACACCCTGGGGGTGTTCATCTGTCTGAGCTGCTCTGGGATTCACCGGAACATCCCCCACGTCAGCAAGAGTCAAGTCCGTGCGCCTGGACACCTGGGAGGACGTGCAAGTGGAGGTATGGCAGGGCCGGGGGGCCGGTGGGGGTGCCTGCCCGCTGCCAGGCGGCCTCAGACCCAGCCGGGGGCCGGGGGGGTGCCTGCCCGCTGCACGGCAGCCTCAGACCCAGCCCGCAGCCCAGCCCGTGCAGGCCCCGCCTGCCCGGTGCCCGGAACCCACATGGGCCCTTGTGTCAGGGCGTCGTGGGTAACTCACTCAGAGTCGCAGAAGTCACAGGAGCCAGGCCTTGGCCTGCTGTCTGCCCACAGAGTCCCGGGCCCACCCCGGCCTCCGTGCCAACTCAGAGTCCACACTACCCTAGCGAGGCCGCCCCGTGCACGGGACACACACCACGTGGCTGGAAGCACCCCCACCCTAGGCCAGACGGGAGGGCGAGGCCACCTTGACACAAGCCCGCAGCGCGCGCACCTCGTGAGGAGCGGGGGACAGGGAGGTCCCGGGGAGGCTGGGCTGGGCTGGGGTGAGGAGCGAGCGGGTCCGGTGGAGGGGCTCCAGCCTCTTCTGCTCTCTGCTCCTTGCGCTTCGTGACTCGAGGGGCCGGCTGAGGCTGAGCCTGCAAGGCGCCGGTGAGTCCTGGGCCGGTAGGTCATGAGCCAGGCCGGCTCCTGGGAGGCCCAGGCGTGCGGAGAGCTGGGCACCTGGTCTGTGCGTTCTGGTCGACGTTTCTCGCTGAACTTTGCTTTTCTGTGCACGTGCTTTAAGCGGCTTTATTGAAATACGGCTCACACGTTGTGTGACTCGCTCTTTTGGACACTTCAGCGGTTTTCGGCACGCTCATCGACGCTGCGCCGTCCCCATCATCAGCTTTAGAACATTCCCGCCACCCTCAGATGGAGCCGGCCCTCCGCTCCAGCCCGCCCCAGGCCTGAGCCCCGCACGGGTGCTTCCCTTTCTGAGGCCCGTGACACCCACCGTGCGGCTGGACCCCGCGTCGTGTTGGCGTGCAAGCTCCGGGAGTGCGGGGCCCTGCTGAGGCTCGCTGTGCTCACGGGGTGCGGGGGTCCTTCCCAGACAGGCCCTGCCAACGGATGCCCACGGACACATCGTCCGCCAGGGCAGCAAGGCGGCCTCCATTCCTGGAGGGGGAAGTCGGAAGGCTCTGACTGTAACTTCAAGGATTCTGCCAGGCTTCCCCTCCTGGCCACGCCCGCAGGCCTCTGCCTGGCAGCCTCACTCAGGCCTTCCCTGCCCTCCCCGCCTTGGGGGCCGTTGTAGAACCAGGTGTGACCTCCAGGCCCGGGCTGGGCCGCCGCTGTCACTGGCGTGGGTTGCTTCCGTTTTGTGGGGTTTCACAGAGGCGGGTTCGCTGCTCTCAGAGACAGTAGGTGAAGACGTTTCTCGGAGGTTGTCCTGACTTTGCTCGTGGTGGTTTTCACGGTGGAAACTTGCAGGTTTTGCAGCGATCAAGTCTACCAGCCTTGCCTTCTGTGGCAGGGTTCGCAGCGCACCGAGACGGCCTGCGTCGCCCTCGACTATTTTTACTCAGAGCAGCCTGATCTGTGTTGCTCACACCACACCCCTCACCCTTCACTTACGTTTGATATTCTCAGGCTGTGTGACCCGCCAGATTCAATTGAGAAGGTTTTCATATCTCAAATGAGCCCGCACCCACTGGGGCCCCTCTTGGCCCCCGCCCCGGCCCTGCCGAGAGAGGAGCCCTGCCTCCCCGCGGTGGGTCTGTCTGTCTGGGTGCCTCGTGCCGTGGCTCCCCCGTGTGGTTCAGACCCCTCCCTCCTCTCGCTGAGCACCGATCTCTAGATCACCCCTGCTGTCGGGGTGTTGGCACTTCTTGTCACGGTGAGGTCACGCGGTTGGGTGGGACCACAGCTTGTCCGCCCTCACCAGCTGCCACACCTGGCTTGCCCCGTTTTCCCAGGCCTTCTGAGCAGCGGGGTTCAGGGCAGTGCTGTGCCCTCCGCTCTCTGGGAGGGCGCGGAGCTGCCAGGCCTTGGGTGACCGCCTGACGACTGAGGGTCGGCGGGCTTGCCCCACCGCAGCGGCCGGGCCCGCTGGAGCTCGCCAGGACAGCAGCCCCTCCGCGTCTCGTCTCGTCTGGCCTCAGCCCTCCTCGGGGCGTGCGGGGCGTCTCCCTGTGGTGTCGGCCCCGCTCCCTGGGAAAGTGGCGCCGACGCGCTGTCCATGCTCTGCTGGCCATTTGTGTATCTTCTTTGGAGCAATGCTCATTCAGGTCCTTTGCCCACTTTGAAAACGGGTTGTCTTTTTATTACTAAGTTAGGAGATTTATTACTAAGAGCGCTTTATATATTCTGGACACAAAATTCCTTTCAGATTTAGTACTTGCAAGTAATTCTTCTCATTCTTGTGGATTGTATCTTAACTTTCATTTTGAAATAATATTTTTAAAATGAAAAGGTATGGTTTATATTTTTAAGGAGCTATCTATAATTTTTTTAATCATCGGGGGCAATTCATATAAAATCCATTTTAAAGTGAAAACACAGTGGGACATGTGTTATGCTGGAATATTACGTGGCCATAAAGAAGAATAAAATCACGCCGTTTACAGCTACATCGATGACTCGAGAGGTTATCCTACCAGCAAAGTAAGATAAAGACAAATACCACATGATGCCACTTACATACGGGATCTAAAACACGACACGGCTGAAGCTGTCTACGAAACCGCAGGGAACTCCCGGGCATAAAGGACAGGCTGCAGCTCCAGAGGGAGCGGGGAAGGGCTGGGGGTCCGGGGTCAGCACGTGCAAACTAGAACCGCAGGATGGATAAACAAGGTCCTGCCGTGCAGCTCGGGCGCTCTCTTCAGCAACGGGGGAGCACAGATGCGGGTGCCTCTGCACCTTACCGCTACATCAGAAGTCTGCAGCGCTGTAAGTCAACCAGACCTCCGTAAAATAAGTGTTTAGAAAGTGAACAGTCCAGAGGCAGGAACGCATAGCCGGGAAAGGAGAGTCTCCTCTGTGAAAGGTGCTGGGAGAGCTGGTGCCCGCACAGCGTGTCACACCGTGTACAAGAGTGAGTGACCCCAGACCATACAGCCCGTGGGAGCGAGCACAAGCCCGTGGCCGTATTGTTCTGGGCCTGCCTCCTCAGGCAGGGCGACAGAAGCACAAATAAGCAGATGCGGCCGCAGCAAATGAAGGCGCTTGTGCACAAAAGGAGACGGAAGGCCGCCTTCCGGAGGGCAGAGTGTTTGCAGACGACACGCGTGTTAAGGGTCATTGCACAAAATGTACAGAGAACTCACACAACTCAGTATCAAAAAGAAAGAACAGACGATCCAATTAAAAACGGGCGGAGGACCTGAGCAGACGCTTCTCTGGAGAAGACACACGGTTGTCAGTCAGCAGGTGTGTGAAAGACGCTCAGCGTCACCACAGAGATCCAAACTTGCACCGAGGCGCCGCCTCACGGTGCGAAGCATGGCCTTCGTTAAGAGTCTGTGGATAACGGGCTCTCCTGGCCGCCCGGCGGGTAAGACCCCACGCCTCTAGGGCAGGGGCCGTGGGTTCCATCCCTGGTGGGGGAACTACTGAGATCCCACGTGCCATGTGGCCAAAGAAAAAGATTCTACGAATAACAGATGTGGAGAAAAGAGTGCCTTCTGCAGCGGGCGGCAGTGTGAGCTGGTGCGGCCACTGTGGGGGGCAGCGTGGAGCTTCCTCAGAAAACGAAAGAGACCCACAGCCAGCAGCCCCGCCAGAAGGAGGGCTCCCCGGGCGGCTCAGGCGGCCAAGAGCACGCCCACAGCGCTTCATTCCTGGGTCGGGAAGGTCCCCTGCAGAAGGGAACGGCACTGCCCATCCAGGATATTGGCCTGGAGACTTCCATGCACAGCGCAGAGCCTGAACGAGAGGGCTCTCACAGCAGAGCGGACGGCTCGGGCCGCCTGCAGCAGCTCCCTGGCCGCTCAGGCTGAAAGGCTGGGCCTCTTGGCATCTTCATCCGGTTCTCCCTCCCCAGCCCCGGCCCCCGGCTGCTTTTCTTTTTTTAAGATTTTTTGGAGAAGGCAATGGCACCCCACTCCAGTACTCTTGCCTGGAAACTCCCATGGACAGAGGAGCCTGGTGGGCTGCAGTCCATGGGGATCACTAGAGTCAGACACAACTGAGCGACTTCACTTTCACTTTTCACTTTCTTGCACTGGAGAAGGAAATGGCAACCCACTCCAGTGTTCTTGCCTGGGGAATCCCAGGGACGGGGGAGCCTGGTGGGCTGCCGTCTATGGGGTCGCACAGAGTTGGACACGATGGAAGCGGCTGAGCAGCGCTTTAAGTCTTTATTGGATTTGTTACGATGGTGCTTCTGCTTCTGTGTTTTTGGCCACGAGGCATGCGGGGTGATAGTTCCCCGACCAATCAAACGTGACCCCCCCAACCCCCATCAGGAGCACAGAGCCTTGACCACTGGGCGGCCAGGGAGGTCTCCTCCCGCTTCCCATGGGCGTTTCGCAGCCAGGCCCTGGGCTGGCAGGACTCTGGCGGATCCCCCTCCGCCACTCTCCTCCCCTCCCGCAGGCTTCCCGGGACATTGGTCTGGAAGGCCCGTTCTTCCCGATTTTCCCCGTTTTTGAGGGGCAATTTTTGCGGGTGTTGCTCCAGGTGGAGGTTGTCGGGCTGTCCGGCAGGGTGGCAGCCTCATGGGCAACCTCACTGACTTTCTCAGCCGTGTGTGTGGGCGCACGACCCTCCTGCTGACTCCGTGGAGAAGTGGGTTCAGCGGGCGGGTGGCAGGGCGGGGGTGAAGCCTGTGGGTGGAGACAGTGGCCGCCGTGGTCTTCCTCCTCTCTGGGTGGTTGGCACTGTCCCGTCAGCTGCAGAGGGAGCGTCCTGAGCCGGGCTGAACCTCTTGTCCGGTTGCCTGTGGCAGCTGGTCGTGCCCTCCCTGAGAGAGCCCGAGGCTCCTGGGGCGGGGGTGGCAGCACGGCCAGTCCCTGGACAGACGAGGACGGCGCCCTTGCGGTGACTGGACTCTCCCGGGACCCCCTGGCAGCTGATTTCTTGCGATAAGTTCAGGGTGGCTTCACCCCCTGAAGAGGCGGAGGGTCGCGGGCAGGGCTCACTCCGCTTTTGCTGTTTCTTTAGCCTGTAAAACCCTTGTTCCCGGAAGAGATCCCCGCCCTCTGGACAAGGGCAAAATCCAGCCCCACTCAAAGCAGCTGGCTCTCTGAGAGCACTGAAGTGGGTGTTTCTGGTGAGGCTGCGGCGGAGCCCATGGGCGTGGGGACCGCCCGGGACGGAAGGGCCTTTCCCGGGCTCTCCAGCCGCGTGGAGCCACGTCAGCCTCGGTGCCGCTGTTGCGGTGCCGGGGTGGGTCCTGCTCCGATGGCTGGTGCCCATGCTTCCTTGAGACACCCCCCTCCCCTGTCTTCCGGCCCCACGGCCCTTCCCTGCGTGCTTGCTGGTGGGTGCAGGCCTTAGAACGTGCCACAGGGCACGGTGGGCTCAGGGACTCACGTGCCCTTGACCCAGAGGCTGGTGGGCACTCAGTGGGCAGCGGGGCTGGGCCAGCGACTCTGCCTTCCTCCTGCCTTCCGCTGTCCTTGGTGCGGTGTTCAGAGGCCTTAGAGACCCGAGTGGAGGCGCTTCTGTGCAGCTGCCCTGCCCTCTCAGGTGCCCACTCTGCGCACACGTGCCCTCCACACCCATCAGGTGCCCACACCCAGCACACACACACCAGACCACACGCCCCGTGCTCACCCCCAGTACACAGCACACCACACGCCCCGTGCTCACACCCAGCATGCACACCACACCACATGCCCTGTGCTCACACCCAGCACACCACAGGCCCCATGCTCACCCTCAACACACACACTCCACACCACACGCCCCATGCTCACACCCAGCACACACACTCCACACCACACGCCCCATGCTCACACCCAGCCCGCACAGCACACCACACGCCCGTGCTCACTGCTGCCACAGATGCTGAGCCAAAGTCCAGCCCCAGTTCCCACCCGCCATGGCTCTGCGCCCACCCTTCCTTCTCCCGTCTGCTTCAGCCGCAGCAGCTCTGCCTTGGGAATGAATCAGCGCTTCACTAATGTGCTTGATTCCTGATGGTTGAGGATCGTCTCAGGGTTTCTCCCCCACACCCGTGGGGTCAAGGGCCAGCCAGGGGGTGGTTTAAGTACCCAGCTTTCCCTCCGATGGGGTGGGTGCACAGCCCAGCTTCTACTGACGTGAGTGCCGCCCTCCTGCCGCAGGGGCGCGGGCCTGGGTGGGAGGTGGGTTACAGAGCCCCAGGCCTCTGGGAGGTCACACTGGGTGCTGAGCCGGCCTTTGTGCCAGCCGCTCCCCGCCGCTGGGCTCCTGGCGGGCTGTGAGGAGCCTTGCTGCCTGGGCGAGCGGGGGTGGCAGGAAATAGCAAAGCCATCGGGCGCCTTGCTTTCATCTTGCGCCTCTCGTGCCAGAAAGGCCAGATCAGCCTCCGCGGTCAGGCGCTCTAGAGGGCGGTGTGAGCGCCAGGCTCTTGGCTGAAAAGGGGCTCTAGAGCACCAGTCTGGGAAGAGCCCTTCGGACTCGAGGCTGCCCGAGCACCTCCTGGGTTTGCTGGAGGGGCTGGGACAGGCCTGGCTCTCTAACACGCTGTCTCCCCGCCCCCGCTGGGACAAGAGCAGGTGAGCACCCCGCCCCGGGGCTCCTCCTGCAACGGGGACTTGCCAGGGTCGGGGGCTCGGTAAGAGTGCTCACCTGCTCAGACAGGCGCTCACAGGGGAAGCAAGCCTCAGTGGGGCCTGAGTCGCTGGAGACGCCTGGTGAACGCAGGTACCTGCTCGGGACAAAGGCTCTTTTTGGAGGTTTGCACCCATGAAGAGCTGTTAGAACTAAAGCTGGCTCATCTCCTGTCACCTAAACGTTGTCCAGCGTTCCCCTCTGAAGGCCCCTCCAAGAAGCTTATCCTGGTGCCCAGAGTGTGCAACGTGTGTGGGGTGCCCTCCACGTGCCGGGGGCATCCAGGGCTCAGCGTCATCTGGCCAGGGGGCTGGCCTCCTGACACAGGGTGTTTCTCTGGTGAGGAAGGGGCGGCCCTGCGGCTGAGTCTGAGTGCTCCCCTCCCCCGCAGGGAACCAGTTAGATGGAGAAGTCAGAGGCATTGGCGACAGTTTTATTGACAAAAGGCTGAACAGCCCCAGACTTGTTAGGTCTTCTTTCTTATATTTTAGCAAGAAGGGTCTCTGTCTACGTCGCCACTGTCCACTCCGTTTCAGAGGCAGGCTCTTCACACACCTGCTGCGCCCCACCCTTCAGGAGGTGCAGAGATGCTGTGCACAGAGGTGCCCCCCGGTATGGAGGGAGGCGTGGGGGCCTGGTGCACACCCGCCGTGGAGCGCACCCCACGCCTCCAGCTCACGTCAGCCGTGAGTTCTGTCCCCGAGATGGCGGGTTCACGGCACATCTGCCTGGAAACAAGGCTGCTTCATCCCAGTGACCTCCCTTCTGCTCTCCTTAGGGGCTTCAGAAGCGTCTGCCCCGGGCCCAGCGTGTGCCGGAGGCAGGGGACGGCTCTGTGGGAGCAGCCGGCGGACAGATGCCCCAGGGCCGCGTGGGGCGCGCCGTCCACTCCTGCGGCCCCTACACGGCGCTGCTGAGCTTCACCTCGGCCTGTTCTGCGCCGTCCGGGACCACGGCCTTCAGGGCCGCGTGGCAGAGGCGGTTCAAGGCCGACAGGCCGGTTTTCTGCTCCAGGTAGAGCCGCAGCTTGTCGCGGAAGGTCTCCCCGAGGAAGCTGTAGATGAGCGGGTTGAGGCAGCTGTTGGAGAAGGCGGCCAGGTTGACCACGTGGCCGGCCAGCGGGTGGGCGTGGCGCGGGGAGCGCTGGCAGGGCGCGGCCCCGGGCGGCGCGCGCTGGAGCAGGTGCACGCTGATGAAGACGTTCTCGGGCAGCCAGCACACGAAGAAGACCAGCACCACGGCCAGGATCATGCGCAGCGCCTTCTGCCTCCGCGGGCGCAGGCCGCGGCGCCGCGGCGCGCTCACCAGCGCGCGCACGATGAGCGAGTAGCAGAGGCCGATGACGGCGAAGGGCAGCACGAAGCCCAGCGTGACCTCCAGCCACTGCACCTCCCGCACGTCCGCGAAGCAGAAGCACGCGTCCTCGCCGTGCTGCAGGTGGACGGCCGTGAAGGGCACCAGCGTGGCGGACACGGAGGCCAGCCAGATGAGGCCGCAGCTCAGCCGCGCGCGGGGCTTGGTGCGGAGCGGGCCGCAGCGCACGGCCTTGGCCAGGGCCAGGTAGCGGTCGAAGCTCATCCAGGTGAGGAAGAAGACGCTGCTGTACATGTTGGCCTGCAGGAAGAGCGACATGAAGGTGCAGAGCGCGGCGATGCCGTAGTACTGCTCGTCCAGGTTGAACACCTCGATGAGCGAGTCTGCCACCAGGATGAGGTCTGCGGCTGCCAGGTTGATGAAGTACAGGTCGGGGATGGTCATCTTCTCCCGGAAGCGGATGTTCACCACCAGGATGAGCAGGTTGCCCACGAAGCCGATGGGGAAGAGGAAGACGGTGTACAGGCAGGAGAGGAAGAGCCCGATGGCGTACTGCTGCCGCTCCGAGAGCGCCGCCGAGCCGTTGGCCAGCGCGCGCGGCAGCTCCAGCCCTGCGGCAGTGCCGTTGTAGGCGCCGGTCGGCAGCTCCATGTCGAGCCGGGGCCGCGGGGGCGGCGGGCCTCTCAGGATGCGCTGCGCTGCTCCCGGAAGCCCGTGCTGAGCAGGAAACGCATCTTGAGAGAGAGGTGGTGCTCCTGGAAGTGAGCCAGGCGACCGTGAGGCCAGAGCGGGTCCCTGGGCACCTGTGCAGCCAGAGGCTGCGCCCTCACTCTGGGGCACCTGGGAAGCGAGAGCAGAGGGTCAGCGGGTGCCAGGGTGCGCCGGCGGGGGGGGGCACACACGCGTGGGTGGGCTGGGGTGTGTCCCCTCCGCCCGGAGGGTGGCCAGCCCTGAGCTGGAGCAGGGGAGTCACACACAGATATCACACACCCGGGTTCTCCCGAGGCTCCAGGGCCCTGGGCCTGAGGCCCGCCAGAGACAGCTCTGGAGGGAGCAGGGCGGGGTGTCTTGGTGGGGGGTGGGGAGCCTTAGGAGGATGAGAGGGGAAAGGTGACTCTCTGGAAGAGTGGACCCAGCGCACGCCAAAGGTGCAGCCGGCTTTGCTCTTCAGCTGCACAGGTGCAGGGACCCAGTGGTCCTGGCCAATCCTGAGTTCGGGTGCTGAACGTGAAGTTGTTTTCATAACATGAAATGGAAAAAAGTGGTCATTGTTTCAGGACCTAAATTTTAAAATTTGTCTTAGTTTTGTCGGTTATTGTAAAACCAGAAGTATCTCCTTCCTGCTGCCTGCAGCCTAGAAGCGCTGTGACCAGGAGGCTGGGAGGGAAACCCTCCCGGACCTCTGCTTTTGCCAGTCCTGCCCTGGTGGCCGCCAGCGCCCAGCTGGACGCAGGCTCTCCTCATGTGCTCCCTGAGCCTCTGGGCAGGGCCTGGGGTAGCGGGGCATCCCGGGCTGCGGTGGGGGGTAGGCGGCCAGGCAGCTGGGTGGGAGCAAGGAGCCCTAGCAACCGGCCTCACCTGCAGATGGTTGGGAATCGCTTCCAAAGTGTTGCCAAAGCAACAGACACTTCCTGAGCAAGCGCTTGAAAGCACCGTTAAAAACAAGGAAAGCAAAGAGATACATCAGGACCCGCGAGTCAGTTACTTTAAAAAGACTCGGTAGCCTCTGCTTCTGGGGCTGATACACTGGATCTTACTGGTGGCTCCATGCTATCTATTCGTCTCTGGTCAGTAATCCCAATTTGAACCAGATAAACGCCACTGTTCTTGGATCCCATCTGTAATGTTTAGAGCCTCTGTTTTTAAATTTCTTTGTAAAAGCTGCTTAAGAGTATTTGCTTTGCTCTTTTAATGTGGGGATTTGGGAGGTTGTGGGCTGATCTCCGGAAGTTCAAGGCCAGCAGAGCCGTGGGGCACACCCGGCCTCCACAGTGCTCCCCTGCCCTCTTCTTTCCCGAGTGCTCTCCCATCCTCCACCGTTGCTGCTGTTTCTGTGCTAGTCTTGAGAAAAGACAGGCGTGAGTCTTAACTGCTACACACTTTGCTCATGAAAGTTGGCCACGAATTCACAGATAGAAAGGCGAGTGTTAAACAGTGGGGCCTTGTCTCAGATTGCCACCACTTGTCCAGATCTAGGAAGACGAGCCGCGTTCTTGTGAGCTCTCTCGTGCTGAGTGGCTCAGCCGCGTCTGACTCTTTGCGACCCCGGGGACTGTAGCCCGCCAGACTCTTCTGTTCATGGGATTTTCCAGGCAAGAACACTGGAGTGGGCTGCCATTTCCTTTTCCAGGGAGATCTATTAGCTATGTGTTCTACATATTAAATTAATCTCAGGCTGGTGGGCATCTCACTGAAGGAGAAAGCAAAGTGCCGGCTGTCAGAGGACAAAAACCGTTCACCATCCCCGCTGTCCTGTGATACAAAAGAACCTTCCCGCTGAGCCTCCGTATTGAAGTCCCAGTGGGGGCGCCTGGGTTGTCCACATCGGCCCGGCCGCTGTTAACCACCCCAGGCGAGCCCGCCCAACCCAGCTGCCTGGCCCCTGCCCATCCGGGCGCCTGGGACCCCCTTACCTGTGCTGCCTCTGGCCACCCGACGTGTGTTGCCCTGAGCGGACCTGTCCCGTCCCTGGGAGCGGGGCTCAGCCAGCCTCCCAGCGTCTCCCAGCAGTGATTCTGGACTGGGGTGGAATCAGGGCCTTTGCAGGGCTCTAGCAAGGAGCGGGGAGGGGCAGGAAGCGCGGCACCCAGCCCTCAGCCAGCCTGCCCGCCGCCCTCCGGCCAGGCCTGCCCCTGGCGGCTGCAGGCTTTATAGGCGCAGTGGCCTTCCGCAAGCCCGCCTGTAACCCCCTCAGTGCCGGTCTCCCTCACCCTGCGGCACTGAGCTGGGCCCCACCCCCCGTCTTCCTGGAAGTTTGCAGTTGGGCTGGCTTTTCTTCACCTGCTGATACAAACTTTCCTTTTTAACTTTGAAGGGACTGTAAGTGGGTCTTGTTTATCTTTCAGAGAATAACTACTATTCTTTGTCGGAGTTTACATATTGCTGCTTGTTTTAGCAAGAGACTGCTTTTACGACTAGCCACTAAATTTCCTTAGTGAGTAGCGTGTGAATTATGCATAGAGAATGTAACCTGCAAATCTCTCAAGACATTTGTAGACAGAAATGCAGACCCAGCGAGCAGTGAGGGGCAGGTGAGCTCCAGGCTGGGCAGCGCTTCCTGTTGGAGAGCAGCCAGCTCAGCCTCACCACCCCCTGCCCCCACCCACCCGACTCCGCCAGAGCCCCTGGAGGGCTCGCCCTGCGGCTGCTGCAGAAAACCCCTCTTCCTGCCACGACCCCCGCTCTCCCGCCTGACCCGTCCCAGTGCTGACCGAGCTCGCGCTCCACCTGCTGGCGGCGGGGAGAGGCTGCCAGAGCCGCCCCAGCGTCTGGGTGCGCGGCTCTGGGGCAAGGGTCCCCAGGCGTGAGTTCCGCAGTTGTCATCAACACTGCATTCTAGCCCATCTCATAGCTTCCTCTTGGTGTGTGGCCTTTTTTTTTTTTTTTAACCTTTTGGGTTTTTTTTGAAGCTGTACGACTGAAGTCTGAGTGGTCTTTGGATGCTGGACGAATGAGGCGGGCTGCTGCAGTGAGAGCCTCGGGGCGGCGCGTGCTTCCCGCAAGCGCAGGGCTGCTGCCGGGCGGGAGTGTGGATGCGAGTGGGTCCCCAGCCCCGCGCCGCCTGCCGCATCCTGTGATGAGCTCCACGGCGTTAGAGTGATGCTGACTTGACACCCTTCAGGTGTATGTTTTAGGAGAGGTTTTCAGCTTCCCAGGTGGCACTAAAGTTGAAGAACCCGCCTGACAGTACAGTAGATGTGGGTTCGATTCCTGGGTCGGGAAGATCCCCTGGAGGAGGGCATGGTAACCAGCTCCAGTGTTCTTGCCTGGAGAATCTCACGGACAGAGGAGCCTCACAAAGAGTCAGACACGACTGAGCAACTCAGCAGGCACGCACCTATTTTCAGCAGAATACTGTGAACTTTTTATGGAAAAATATGATATTCAGGGTTTTTCCCAGCTCTGCTTCTGATAGGCTCGCCTTTTAAAGGATGGCCCAATAACATGGATGGGGTTGATCTGATCTTAGACCTAATTTTGGCCAGCTGCACACAGGATGGTTTCCGCACTAGAAACGCTGGAGACGCCATCTTGAGGGAATGAGTCATGAGAAAGTGCAGCTTCCTCTCGAGTTAAACAAATAAAGCGCGAATTCAGGCCCCGAAATAGCCGAGCCGCGCCCCTGCCGCACAGCCGCTCCCTCCTGGCGGGAACGCAGCCTTCAGCCCCACCTGTGTGATCTGAGCACGACATCCCGACACCCAGTGTGTCCCGAGCTCACCCAGGGCCGTGAACCGGCCTTCGGGCTCACCATCGGGAATGAGCTGGGGCTGCCACGCCACAGGCCTCGTGTTCCTGTGGCTGCGAATGGGTAGGCGTCTCCCCTCCTGCCGCTGCTGAGTGTGAGGGCCCGGCCCTGCGTGAGAGGCATCAGGCCCGTCGGTATTCTGCGGGCGGGCCTCCTGTGAGGCGTGGGGAGCGTCTGTAACCGTGAACACCCAGCCTTGAACGGGCGCTTCCTCGGTGCTCGCGGCGCGGCCGGCCCGCTGCACCGAGGGGCAGAGCTGCACAGCTGAGCCCGCGCCTGGACGCGACGAGGGCTGAGCGCGCACGCTGGGCAGGGGAGGGCCGGGCTGCCCTGAGTCAGGGAGGCCTTTGGGCTCCACCCGGTTCTCGAGGTGGCTGGGCAGGCCTGGGAAGTGATGAGTCCCGGGAAGATTCAAGCCAGGTCGCACTGGAGCAGGGTGGGTACAGGGACCCCCAGGCCTCCACCGCCAGCATCCTCTGCACCTCCTCCCGCCCGCGCTGACGTATGCACAGATGGACAAGTGCCCTTGAGTCCCGCCCTGCCGCGGGTGCGCCGGGGAGGGGTCCGCGGAAGGTTTCCCAAATGGGGCTCGAGCAGGTCCATTTCCAGCATCCTGCAGGTCTCTCCCGGGCCTCTGCCTTTGGGGACCGGCGGCCAGAGCGCGAGTGGCTTGGGGGCAGGGTGTCACCGCCTTTGGACCCAGAAATTCTGACCCTGCGGCCTCTCTGCCGGGTGGGGGCTCTGAGTCCTGGAGGGAGGCCTTTAAATAACTGCGCAGGCGTAGGCTGCCGCGCCGGAAAATCACCTGTTTCCATGTAAATGTCCCGGCTCCTCAGACTTTTAAGTGGGGAGAGAACACTGCTGTGTGTTCAGAGGAAATTGACGGCAATAAAGTTGGAAATTGTTTCCACCAAAGGCCGAAAGGCGGGCGGGGCAGAGGCGCGTGGTGGCCACAGGCCGCGCGTCGGGCCTCGTTCTCTGCACCCGTGGGTTCGCCGTGGCTCTCCTCGCAGTCTGTAGCTCTCGCGTGTGCCTGTCGCACGAGCCCGTACACACGTGTGTGACGCCGACGCCCTGCGTGCACGTTGCGTGGTGTGCATTTGCGTCGACGTGCTGTCGTTATTCTGACCCACAGCGAGCCGGGCCCGCGTCCTGACGCCAATGTGCGCTCCGCGCGTGGGGCCGGTGGTCTGTACCCGCTGGCTTCCGGCCCGTGTCTGGCTCCCTTGGTGCAAGAGCCGCGGCCATGCGCGATCGCCGGCGTGCTGAGGAACGCCAGAATTAAGACGGACGACCAGACCGAGAGGAAGCGAGCTGGCCTGTCTCTTTAAGGCAAACTGGAGAAAAGGCCTCGTGAATGTCAAGGCCAGGTCGGAGGACAGCATCGGCAGGCGTCCTGACGTCCAGTCGAGCAGCAAGCAGTCGGTGTTTCTGGCCCCGGGGCCTGTGCCGCGGTCTCTGCTCCGCGGCTGCGACCGGCGGCTGTCACCCGGCTGAACCTGGCCGCCCAGCGCCTCCCGGCCTCCTCGGACCTGACGGAACAGCCCGAGGCCCGCTTCTTCCCGCGTCCCGGCTTCTGTCCGAGGCCGGGGCCTTCCTCGGGGCTAGAGGAGCCCCGGCTTCACTGCATCGTGTTTCTCGCTGCGCGGTGGGCTGTCTGATGGGAGGCCGTGGGGTCCACAGACGGGAGTTGGTGTCCTGGCTTGGCCAAGGCCACCTGAACTCAGGCCCCGGCTTCCCCTCTGTGTGGTGGATGCCGGAACAGCCCCTGCCCCAGGGTGGGTGCTGGGTGCTCCGCCTCGTGTTCGGCTGGCCCGCAGGGGACATTCGCTCCCCTCCAGGGTGCAGGGCAGCGCTCTGCTCCTTCCTGGCCTCAGGCTTGTGAGAGTCTATGGCCTCAGCTACCTGCAGACTCAGGTGGGGGCCCACCCCTCCCTTGGCCCTCTGGGTCCAGCCGGGGTGCCGTGTCCGCTCCCTCATTCCCCAGTCTGGGGGACTGCCTGGTGCAGAGTGGTGGGTCCAGGGGCTCCAAGCCCCCCTCCCAGTGGGACCCTGGCGAACACACCTTACTGGTGACAGCCACCTCATTGGCGGGGCTGACCTCCCCTTCCAGTGAGTTGGGAAGGGTGACAGGAGATGCTGAAATGCTTTCAGGAAACCGCCCACAGTTCCCTGCGCCCCCTCCCACCCGCTCACTCCCCCCCACCACTCGCTCACTCCTCCCTTACTCTCCCTGCTCACTCCTCCCTTACTCACCCTGCTCACCCCCCACCCCTACTCACTCGCCCCCACTCCCCCCCAACCTGCTCACTCCTCCCTTACTCTCCCTGCTCACTCCCCCCATCCCCGCTCACTCCCCCCCAACCTGCTCTCTCCTCCCTTACTCCCCCCCCTCACTCCCCCCCACTCTGCCCCCCCGACTCCCACCAGCCTGGGCTCCACTGCCCCCCCCCAGGAGAAGCCAGGCGGAGAGGGGCGTGGCTCTCGGCGCTCCCGAAGGCAGACGCCTTAGCCACACTTTCTCCATAGATTTGCTCTGAGCTGAGGGGGCTTCCCTGTGGCTCATCTGGTAAAAGAATCCGCCTGCAATGCAGGACACCCCGGTCTGACTCCTGGGTTGGGAAGATCCTCTGGAAGAGAGAGAAGCTCCCACCTTAGTATCCTGGCCTGGAGAATCCAACGGACTGTATAGTCCACGGGGTCACAAAGAGTCGGGCACGATGGAGTGACTTTCGTTTTCACTGAGTTGGCTGCACGCTGGTGCAGGCCTGACCCCCCATGCTGGGCTGTGAGTCTCCGACGGCACCGGGTCACTGGTGTTTCAGGACGTGCCCGTGGTGAGGTCCATGGTCGGAGGGCATCTGCGCTTAAGCGCGACCCACCTTGGATGCCCGGCGTCCTGGCCGCCCGGCGATGTGCCCCACAGGACTCGCAGTGTGGCCAGGCGGCTGGCTGGAGCGCTGCGGGGTCCTTTCTGGGTTTGTTTTCCAGAGCCAGAGCTGCCATCAGAACCTGCAGGTGGGTTTTCCGCCTGAACACGTGCTTCCTCTTCTTGGGTGAGTTTTTAAGGGCGGGCTGGCCGGTTCTTGGGAGCGCTGTCAGCATGTGAAGCCGCCAGCGTCCTCCCACGTGGCTGTCCACCGGCCCGCCTGCCTGAACCCTCGCTCGGAGGCTTTCACATGAGGCTCAGAGTTTCCTGAGGAGACGGGCCCCCTGGCTTATTCTGGTGCCAGTTTCAGGCCAAGGACTGGGCCTTCTGGGCCCCCTCCCTCAGCCTTGCAAAAGGGCTGCCAAGGTCCAGCCTCGGTCCCCTGAGAGCTTCCGCAGCCCGGGCCCTGAGGATGTTGTGTTCCCTTCGTGGCTCTCTGCGGGGGCTCCAGAAATAGCCCTGAGGGGGTCTAGGAAGCCGGCCCTGCTCACCAGGACTGCTTCCTGGGGCTAGAAGGCTGTGGGGGGTGTGAGTAGGGGGCGTGGGTGGGCGGCGTCCCGGCTCGCTGAGTTTTCTTTAGCTTCTTGGGGCCTGCCCTGCTTCCTTCCAGACCCGCGTCTGCGCGGGGGAGGCTCGCGTCCGGCCGGGGGCGCCGCCGAGTCCTGTGGACATCTCCGGGGGCGCTAGCTACCCACCGCCCCTCCCGTGGGCTCCTATCTCGGGTTTGGCTGACCGTCCTGAGCAGGACCTTGGCGGTCCGCTTGTCGCGGTGGTTCTGCGTCCCCTCCGCTCGCCTGTAGGGGGCGCGCCCTCTCCGGCGAGTGCTCGTCGCCGCGCTGCCCTTTGGCCTCCGCCCAGCTCAGATTCTGCTAGCCTCGCGGGCCGTGTGTTCTGACGGGCCTCGGCACGCGGGGGTGTAACCTTGAGCCCGCCAGCCTGCTGGCGTTGGGGGCACCCGGCGGCCTGGCCCGTTGCTCTCGGCCGGCCCCTTGCCCCTTTTGCGCCCGCCAGCAGAACTGGCCTCTTAGGGCCTTGCTGCCTGCGGGTGCGCACACCGCGGGCCCCTGTGGGGGCCGAGGGCCCGGGGGAGGCTCGCGTCCCCGTCCGGCTGCGGGCGGCAGAGCGGGGGAGGGGCGCGGGCGCCGCGGCCCTGCACCCCCCCGGCGGGCCGGGCCCTGGGGCTGCGGAGGCGGCAGGGCGGGCCGTGCGGTGCACACGGCGCAGCCCCTGCAGGCCCCGCCTGGGTGGGATGACGCCCGCGGTTGCCTTCCTGCCGGGCTCTGCTCCTCTGCCCAGCGGGCAGTGCGCTGCGTTACGTGAGGCGACTGGGGGTCAGAGCCTGCGCGTGGAGCCGGCTGCCTCCTGAGCGCCGCACCGCGTCTGTGGGTTCGGTGCCCCTGGGCCGTGCGTGTGCGCGCCGTGCAGCGCCCGGGGGCCGGGCGCGCCTCCACGGCCCGCCCCGGGGGCCTATCTTGTGAAGGCAGGATTTGCTGCGGCCTCCTCGGGAGTCGGCGCCGCGTGCTGGCAGCCGGCGCCTCGCGCGCAGGTGCAGGGCCGCGGCGGCCACCGGAGGGCGCTCCGCGAACACGCCCGCTCCGCGCCCGCGGTCACTGAGCCACCCGTTAGCCCGCTTGGAACCCGAATTCCATCGGCTTCCTGCCTCGTGGCTCTCGGGGCGGCGGGGGCGGGCGATTTGGCAGTGCCCGTCCCCCCCCCCCCCCATGGAACTGCTGGGAAACCTACACGCGGGAAGGAAGTGCCCAGCTCTGTGTCCCGCACGAGCAGTGGTGACGGAGGGCACGGCTGTGTGAGCGGCCCCCTGCCTCCCGGAGCCCTGGCCCCCGCAGGTGTGTGGGACCCACCCACCACCAGCCCCGTGGACACACCATGGGCCCTCGGACAGCTCGGGGTTTATCCGCGTCGGACTTAAGACCCGCGTGGTGCAGGGTCAGCGCTGACCAGCAGAGGAGCCACGGTGTAGCCAGAAAGGCTGGAGTGTAACTCACGAGGGGAAGACTTGCTTCGTTATGGCTGTGCGCTGTTTAGCTGACATGTCAGACACCGCAAGAAACACATTATAATCCAGAAATTGGCTAATAAATATCACGTAATTTAATCTTCAAAAGTGTGGGTGTTCTTTCCCCAGTTTCTAAGACACCTGCAGTAAATTCAGGCCATCTGGGCAGATGTAAGGGGTTAGGAACGAGAAGGTCCCCACATTTCCCGCCTGATTTTAACTTCAAGAACTTGATGTATAATTTAGCACCTTAATGACTTCTGGTTTGTCCTTTGTCAGGTCCTTTTTATAAAGAAACAAATGTTTCACTTTTTAAATTTTAAAAAAAAGATTATTTGAGTCCTGGCTGCGCTGGGCCTTTGCTGCTGCACACAGGTTTTCCCCTAGCGTTGGAGAGCAGGGCTACCCCCCCGGTTGCGGTGCGTGGGCCCCTCGTCGTGGCGGCTTCTCTCGTGGGGCTTCAGTAGGCGCGGCGCGAGGGCTCAGGAATCCCGGCTTGCCGGTTGCAGAGCCCGCGCTCAGTACCTGTGGCCAGGGACTCAGGGGCTCCGCAGCACGTGGGATCGTTCTGGACCAGGGACCGAACCCGTGTCCCCTGCGTTGCCAGGAGGATTCCTGCCCACTGTGCTACCAGGGAAGCTCTGATTTCTTGATGACATCTGCCGCGATTGGTAAGAGACCCAGTTTCTTACAATAAGCTTTATAACCTTCATGAAATAAACCCAAGGCTAAACTCACCTCTGGGGATCCTGAGTAATGAAGCGTGGCACGGTGGGTGAGTTTGTCTGTTGACAAAAATAAGATCATTGAAACCCCAGTCAGGGATTTCCCTGGTGGCCCAGTGGTTAAGACTCCGTGTCTCCAGTGCAGGGGCTGTGGGCTCGACCCGTGGCCGGGAACTAAGATCCCGCATGCCACACGGTCAGAATATATACATACTAACAGTTAAAAGAAAAAAAAAAGAGTGTGTGGTCTACCTTGACGTTTTCCAAATAGCTGCTCATTCTCTTAAATGCCTCAAGTCTATGTATGGCCATACAGCCCCGGACCTGCCTGATCTCATTGAAATGGTTCAAAATTCATTCAATTTTTAAGCAACTGTGGCAGGGGTACTAGGAATCAAACATACTAGGGCAGCAAGAAGTGACCCGGAGTTCAGCACGAGATCATCAAGCCGACATCCATGGAAAGTAGATTGTTGTGGTGCTAGCAGCTGAGGCGGAGGTGGGCTTGCTCCTCGAGTTGGGGGGCAGAGGGGGGTTCAGGGCACAGCAGCAGCAGTGGTGGGGTCTGCTGCACCTGAGACCCCGGCTCGTCCTCTGTCAGCAGTAGAGGTGGTCGCGGGACAGAAGCCTGTGGCTGCTACCGGATGACACCCTCCCCCCGGAGGTCCCCAGAGACCAGCCAGCTTTCAACCAAAGCCACTGAGAAACTGAAATAAAGAGTGACCTTAGGCCCCCTGCACTGTGTGGGGGAAACCAGCTGTGCTGAGGGGTGGGGGCCGTGGACAGAGATCTGGGCCCTGGGGGCTCCCCTTCTCCAAGGAGCCCCTGGTGCGGGGAAGAGCCGCTTCCCTCTGCTGGCTCCGGGACCCTGAGGAGGGCACTCATCGCCTCTCTGCATGGCCACTGCTGTCTGGGGACCCCTGTGGGGGTACGTGCTGGCGCAGCGGGGGGCACCGCCTGAGGCCCTGGGAATTTGAGGAGAGCTCCCACTAGGCCCTGGGGCCCTGGAGCAGCCGGCGGGCGTCTGTGCTCGTCACCGCCAGGAGCTCCCGGAGCCCACCAGTTCCTGCTGCTCTGTCCCCCAAGGCTTACTACAGCCCCCGAGTCCAGCGTGTCCAGCTCTGTGCAGGCCATCAGCCTGGAGGGAAGTCAGCCTGCAGGTAGAAGAGCATGCCGCTCACTCTCTGGGCTCCACTTCCCAAGAGACTGGGGCCACGTGGGGCAGGTCCCCCCACAGATGCCGCCAAGAGGAGCAGCCTGGCCCTGGGGCAGCTGGTGGTCAGTGGGCTCAGCGCGAGTGTTTACAGCAGCAGCCGGGCACGGGCGGCGCCCAGTGTCGCGTTTGTCTTTCGCCTGAAAGGCGTCCTGCATGACCGCAGCCTTCAGAAACAGGCCTTTGCTTTTAGGGCATTTCGGGCTCAGAACAGGGTTGGGGTGAGGGGCTGTGATTTCTTCGTGAAGACGTGGGGAGTGGAAAGGGAGGCGCCCCGCGTCCCTAACAGCTGACACCGACAGCGGGGTGCAGGAGAGGGCGAAGGGCGGCGGGTGGGCTCTGCAGCCCCGTGAGCCCCCCTGCCCAGATCCGTCTTGCCTGTGGGCAGGCCCGTCGGCTTTGGGGTTAGAAATCCTGAGTATTTTCCTCCCGTCGCCTTGTTGACACTCACCTTTGGGCACACTTTGGGGACCAGTGCCGCCGGGCTCACAACTGGCGGCCGCAGACGCCCCATATGGCCCCTCCCGCTGCGCCTGTGCGTCCCAGGAAGCCTGCAGCCCCGTCCTGCCCGTGGCCGAGAGGCTCGCCACCCGAGTGGGTTTGCGTTTCCTTCATTTTAATACCTTCTGACTTTCCTACCAAACGTCTCCTCATAAACAAAACGAAAGGGGGGAGGGCTAGTATTTTAACAGTACAAAGTATAAATACTGCTGTTAGGTTTTCATTACTTCGTTTGCGGCCGGGGGGAAGCAGGCTGTCGCGGGCGTGGACCTGAAAGGTGGGTGTGGGAGGCAAGCACACCCGAGGGCAGCCGGGCACCGAGGACATGGCTCACCCTCACACCAGGCACCTGGGGAACTCCACGGGCCTGCGCCTGGTTCTGCCTCGTCTCCAGGGGCGAGGGAGCAGGGGCTGGAGTCAGCGTCGTCTCCTGGATGCCTCAGAGGAGGGAGCGAGCCTTGGGCACAGGGGACTGATCACCGCGCCTTGTGCTTCCGGCCAGTGCGGCCCGCCCCGCCCGCGGCGGTGCCCGTGGAGCAGCGTCTATGCCGTCACCGGCTGCACCCCCGCTTGGTCCGGGGAGCAGCTCTGGTGCCCACGGCGCAGCTTCTTCATCAGCCGCCGCAGCTTGCCGGGGAAGTTTCTGTCGAGGTGGCGGTACAGAAGCGGCACCACAGCGCTGCTGGCGAAGGCCAGGAACCTGGACAGGTCCTTGGCGAGGACCAGCGTCCCCACGTGGTGCCCGTCCAGTGCCTTCCCCCGTGCCGCCAGGACCGTGCGCCCCAGGAGCGTCAGGTAGTGGGGCGTCCAGAGCCCGAACTGCGCGCACACGGTGGCCACCAGCAGCCTGTGCGCTGAGGGGTCTGGGCGGCCCGCGTCCCGGTCGAGCGGCGTGTCTTCCTTGCGGACCCGCGCCAGGAGCGCGAGCGCGTAGAGCGCGGCCAGGCCGGGCACCAGGTAGCCGACGAGCAGCATGATGGCGTCGTCCGCCGCCGCGTCCCGCATCCGCGCGCACTCCACCAGCCGTGCGGCCACGTGGCTGCAGATGTGGAAGAGCAGGGAGGAGAAGCCGGCGAGCAGGGCGCCGCCCCAGACGAAGCCGCACACGTGCCGGGTGTTGTAGGCGCTGGACATGTAGGTGCGCGGGAGCGCGCGCTCGATGTAGCAGTCGAGGCCCAGCAGCGCCGCGGAGTACAGCGCCACCAGCGCCGCCACGTTGAACAGCACCGGCAGCGAGACGTGCACCTCGCTGCCCGGGTCCCAGGCGGCCCCGCCGGCTGCGCCGGGGCCCAGCAGCTGCGCGGGCGCCAGGGCGCAGAGCAGCAGCCCGGCCGCCGCCATGTTGGCGAAGTAGACGTCGGGCATGGTCATGCCGCCGGGGTCGTGCAGGTTGGCCAGCAGCAGCAGCGCGTTGTAGCCCAGGCCGAGGGGGACGCCGCTCAGCAGGTAGAGCAGCGACAGCGCGGACAGCGCCCTCTGGAGGTGCAGGCAGGGCAGCGGGTCCTCGCCCCCCGTGCCGTTGAGCGGGCAGCTCCACATGGCGGGCTGTGGGGAGAGCGGCGCGTGAGGCCTTGGCGGCCGCGGCCCGGCCCCCGCCCCCGAGGCCGGCGGGAAGCGCGGCTGCGCGTGTTGCCTGCGGCCGAAGGCGTCCTCGCTGGAAGCTGGGAGGGCCCTGAGAGCCACGCGGGCCTCCTTGACCCTGTTTGCCGGGAAACCCACAGCCCTGGAGCTTTAAGGCGCCTGCTGGCACCTTGTGGCGCCTGGGCCGCGTGAGAGAGGCCTGTAGCAGGAGAGCTGGGGGGCCGGGGTGGACCCAAGGCCTGGCCCCGCAGCCCGCCTCGCGGGAACCTCAGCCTTCCTGAGGCGGCGGCAGCCCTGCTACGCACATCCTTCCTCCCTTGCACTGACTGCGGAATCCTGACACCGCCCCCCCTCACCTCCGTCTGTGCCCAGCAACGCGCCGCCTGGGCGGCGCTGGTGTGCCGTGCCAGGGCACCGGGACCCCTATCCTGAAAACCAGCTACCGCTGGACCCCTGGGGAGGGGCCAGAGGTGGTGGGAAGTAGTCCGCACGCGCGCCTGGCATCCTTCCGGTCCCCTCCCTCCCAGCCTGGCAGGGTCAGGGCAGGCGGGCGCTAAGGTCTGGGTGGGCCTTGGCGGGTGGAGGCGCCTTGGTGGTGAGGGAAGGACAGACTTTCTTGAGCAACGCCTGAGTCCTGGGGAGGGGGGAACCCTCCACGCCATGCGTCCTGAGCCTACCGGGCTTCTTGCTCTCAGAGCGAGGCCAGCAACCCTCTGCGGCAGACCCTGGCCTCCCAGGTCCAGGGGCTAGGGAGGCCCCGCCTGCCCTTAAGTGGCCCGGCCCCACGCCGCGGCAGCGAGCCTGGCGTGGGGGGCACAGGGGGAATGACCTGTGGTCTCCACAGGCGTCTGTTTGCCAGCCAACGCGACGGAGCAGGCGCCCGCTTACAGGGTGTGTGCCTGTGACCCCCCCCCCCCCGCCCCCAACACGGAGGGGTCAGGCAGGAGCCTGGCGGGGCGGGGCCGTCTGTATCCTAATGAGCCGCTAAGGCAGCGCCGAAGGCGAAGGCCGGGGCGGGACTGCTGAGCGCCTGCTGCCTGCCGGCTTCATCACCTCCAGGGAGGGCGTCTACTCTCAGCCGCTGCAGGGACTCGGGTCCCTCTTCCCAGACCTGGGGTCCAGGGTGCGGGAAGGAGCCCCAGACAGGGCCGGGCCTGAGGGGTCCTCGGAGCCTGCGTCCATCTTATTCTAGCCGATCCGCTGCCCGTTTCCCTCCCGCATGCCGGCGGGCTCCTGCGCGCTGAGCAGGCCGGCACGCTGGTCCACAGAGCATCCTGTCGGTGCCTGACCAGCCCGAGCGCCTCGCCCGGCTCCCGGGCCTCAGTCCCTCCCCTCCCGCCGCGCTGGCCCCACTCGCGGCGGGCCTGTTTCCCGGTGCGGCGTGCTCCTCCATGAGGCGTGGGGGCACATGCGCACACTCGTGTGGCGGGGGCTGGGGGGGGCGCTGTGCGTGTCCGCCGCTTGGTTCTCAGGGTGCCCCTCCGCTGCAGGCGGGTGCAGCTGCGCCTCCTGTTCACAGCCATTTTGGAGCCTTGAGAGTTGTATCGGGAAGGGCCGGCACACGGGAAGGGCACCCTGCCCACGGGCTCCCCTGAGGCCCGATGGGGGTCCCCTGGTGCGCCTGCTCCTCCTGGGGGTCTCCATCCACCGGAGGGCAGGTTCGGCCAGGGGAGGCTGAGGACGGAAGGGTGGCCCTCTGCGATGTCGGGTGGGGCAGTGGATAGGGCCCCATGGGCTCCTGGGCTGAGGGAAGCAGGGGACGTGCTGGCAGGGACCCTGCCCTGCTGGAGACCCGCGGGAGGCGGTCACGCGGAGCAAATCAGCTCAGAACTTTTTTCAAGAGCTCAGGTGCTTACACGGCCAGCTTGCATGACCCAAGAGGGGTCTGCGTGTCTCAGCGGCCAGCCCGAGCCGCAGTGTCCTGGCAGCTCATATACACAGAACTTGGAAACCCTGCCCACAAAGTAGACAGCTCTGTGCGCGTCCTGTCGGTGTCCGCGGCGAGGACACGGCTGGCTTCACTGCAGCTCACGCGCTAAAGGTGCCGGTTTCCTTTGCTTTCAGCCGGTCTTTGCTTTTTGTCCCCGGTGTTCTTCCCAGAGGCTCCTCGCCTCCAGGTGTTACGCGTGGGGCTGCGGGTGAGGAGGGCAGGAGGCAGGCTGCCGACGTGGAAGGGGCGAGGCATTGAGGCGCTTGCTGGGGCGGGTGGTGCCCATGGGCTCTCGGGGACCCAGAGCAGCAGCTGCGCCCGGCACCCCCAGACTTGCCGTCAGCATCGGTCACTTTGGGAGTGTGCGCCCACCGCGCACGGCTGCAGGGCAGCTGGTCAAGGCGCGAGGCCTCTAGCTGGTGTCCCTCTGTGTCCAGGCCCCTGTGCTGCCCCTGCGGGTCACCCCACTTCCCTTTGTGCTCTGGCTCAGGGAGTGCAGGAGTCTGGGAACAGGCTCCCCTCCCCCAAGGCCCTGTGAGGAGGGGCCCTGAGAACAATGGTGGGCCCCGCCCTCCACACTGGCGGGCTGGGCTGGGCTGCCTTTCCAGTCACCAGCTCTCTGTTCCCTTCCTTCCTGAGAAAGGGGAAGTTGGACCGTGGCCAGAGACCAGGATTCCGAGCAGGGCCCTCTGTGGTCCTGGCCTCTCAGGGGCAGGAGGCAAGGCCAGGTGGGCCCTCAGCCGCTGGGCCCTGCCCCTGGCCCCACAGGCCCTCGCTGTCCCTGAGTAGCAGGGCTGACGACACTGCCTGCGGCCGCCCGTCACCCACTGCAGATCTGACTGGTGTCGTCAGGACGGCCCCAGGGGCAGGAGGGACCAGGAGCCCAGCAGCGTCGTCCAGGCTGGTCCTGCCACCCTGCTCCGGGGCCGTCCTGATGACACCGGTCAGAGCTGCCCACTGCCTCCTGGCTCCCAGTCCACCCTCTAATGCGCCCCGCCTGCCCCTCCCATCAAGCACCCCCACCCACTGCCCACCTGCCAGACACACGCCTCTGCAGACCTGCCTGCAGGCACCCCGGCTGGCGTGGCCGCCTTCCTCCTATGCTTGGTGGGGCCTCCCAGACCTCTGGGCCCTCCTCCATGCCTCCCTAGGCAGCAGCGCCCACCAGGTGCTGACCAGGGCCCCGTCATCCGACAGGACGTTGGGGGGCCCCGCCATCCGACAGGGCGTTGGGGGGCCCTGACCTCCCGCCCACCCTCAGCCCTGTCCCGGATCCCTCCGGGACTCCGGTGCTGCCAGCCTGGCCAGGGCCTGGTTCTGCCTGGCACCCTTGCCTCTGCCCAGCTGGGTCTGCGCCTCCGCCCGGCCTTCTGCCCCCCTCTGCCAGGCCCGGGGAACATACAGGTGTGCGCCTCTGGCTAGAGACATGTCCCCTCACTCTCGGACCCTCACCCGTGGGCGCCCCTCTTCTGTGGCGGGCATGCCCAGCCAGGCCTGCAACCAGCCTTTGTCCACGGAGCAGGGGCGCGCCTGGCACGTGCAGCCGTGTGGCCATGGTCTCACGGCGACGCCGGCAGCAGGACTGCCCAGCCCTGATGTCGTGTGGCCCGGGGCGGGAGGCTGGTGGGCTCTAGCATCCTGGCTTGCTCCTTGGTCGTCGAGGGGGTCCGGTGGTCACCGCATCCGGTGTCTCCCAAGAGGACTCACTTGATCTGAAGGTGACCTGCATCCCCTCTCTGAGAGTTCGGCCTGTCGCCTCTGATCACGCTTCTGGGCCAGTGGCCCTGCCAGGCCCCGGATGACTGCCGTGCGGCCAACTTCCGGCTGGTCTTGTTCCAGGGAGTGGAGATGTCTTCACAGCCTCGGGCCAGGGCGGTTCCCGCCTGGGGCCAGCAGTGGACTGGAGAGGGGAGGTGGCCAGCCTGGGGAGGGCACCGGACTCCCAGGTGGACCCTGAAGAGCGCAGGCTGGTGGCGCTGCTGTGGCATCAGGGAGGGGTCCCCTGCTCTGCTCTGGACCTAAGCAGGAGCTCTCAGGACGCGACGTGTCCTCCTCGGTGCCTGCATGGGTGCCGGCACGCTGGGCAGACGGCCTCGCAGCACACGGCCTCGAGAGGGGGCTGGCGGGCGGCAGGGCCACGGGGCAGATGAGCCGACGGGCCAGCCTCTGCTCGGCGCCCAGGACTCTGAGCCGGGCGCTGGGGCAGCAGTGAAGCAGCCCCCGGCCGCTCCACCCCCCGCGCGTTGGTGATGGGGACGGGGACACGGTGGGGGCTGGTGGCAGGCCCCGGGGAGGGGGTGGCATGCAGGCCGGGTGCCCGTTGGGGGACACTGGGCCACAGGACACGTGTCTAAGCCCTGCTGCGCTGAGGGCCGCCTGCTTCTTATGCTCTTGTTCTTTGGGGAAGCAGCTCGATCGTGCCCCCTGGCCCGACTCAGACTTCCCCTTGGGAGGGGCGCGTGCTGCCTGGTGGCGGCTCCCATCCGTGGGCCGCAGACTGAGGACCAGCCTCCCCAGGCGCCTTGCCCGCAGCTGCCTGGCTTGGGTCCCTGGTCAGGCCGTTGGGAGGATGGAGTGCGGTGGTGAGTGTGGCCCTCCCTGGTGCTGGGCGTGGAACGGCGGGTCCTCACCTCCCACACACGCGCCCTGCTGTGCTGCCTCCTGACTCTGCCAGCTGCCGCAGGGAGAGGAGACGGGGGAGGGAGGGCAGGGTTCGTGAGCGGGCCCAGGCCAAGGGCAGATTCTCATGGAGCGGGGGTGGGGGGCAGGAGGTCCTCCCACAGCTTAGCGGCCCTGGGCCCCCAGGGCTGCTGTAGGAACAGACAGCGAGTCTCTGGAGCCGCACCTGCTGAGCTGGGGCCCCAGCCCCACGGGGTCCTGGCGGACCCTCCCCGATGGCGCCCTGCTTACAGGCGCCCCTTCTTTCATTCCCCACCAGCAAGGACCGCACGCCTGGGTTAGCTGCTGGAAGTATCTTGAGGCCAGATGTCAGCATCTTTTCTCCTTGGGCTTTTTTTTTTTTTTTTAAAGAGCCTAGAACTGTATAAACTAACCCTTCAAAAGTGAATGTCCACGGGCAATGAAAAGCCTTGCCGAAACGCAGGGCTACAGCCCACGGTGACCTCCATGGAAAGAGGGGGTGCCCGGGAGTGCAGCAGAGCAGAGGCGGACGGGGCCCATGATGGGCAGGGGCCCCCCAGTGGCCCTGTGCGCACACAGCCTGCCCAACTAAAGCACCAGCTAACTCCCCTCCAAGGTCGCTCACCTTATCCCACAGCACCCCGCCTGTTCCTGCCTGCCTAGAGCATCCCAAAGAGGGAGCTCCGTGGCCGGTGTCCTGCAGCCTGTGGGACGGCCTCAAAGGCCTTTCCCCAAGGCGAGCACGAGGACCCACCGGGCAGAAGGGCCGGCAGAGCTCAGACCAGGAGGTGGGCGCAGGGCCCCAAGGCCAGGGCAGTGTGTCCTGGTGGGCACCGGCCCGGCCTGCCTGCCTGATGTCCTGGAGACCCACTGTGTACTGTGCCTGGACTTCAACTGAGTGCTCTGGAGCCATCAAAATGCTTTGAAAGTGACTGGAGTGTTTATTTCCTTTTGCAATAATGGGCAAAGGCTCTAGCTACAATTAACATCCAGCTGGTAGGAGCCAGACACTCCGGAAAAGCTGATGTTTTCATCGGTTTTCAACATAGAGCGCTTATGCATACCGATTGGTATCGCGCCTTCCTGGACTGGGATAAGCAACGGTTCATTATACACTTGGGGTGGCTCTGTTTTCGTAGCCTGTTGCTTTTTAAGGTTCTGAATCAGCAGTGAGCGTGAAGCAGGCAGCGTCTCCGGTTCTCCCGGGAAGAGAACGGGCTTGCCCGCCGGTGGGGAAGGGCTGCGGGCAGGGGAGCAGCCGGCGGGCCCCGGCCCGCCCCGGCCCCAGGCTCTCCCTGGAAGGATTCGGCCGTGTTCCCCTCTGCTTGTGGAGGGCTAGTCCCTCGGCGTTTTTCTCTTATTGTCCCCCGATTAAGCTTTTGAGGTTACCGCTCCGTCCAGCACTCTCCATCAGGGGAAAGCAGACTAAGACCAGACCCGTCTCCCCTGGCACCCAGTCGGGCCCCTGCCCAGCTCGACACTGGCATGCTCTTCCCTGGGGGCGGTCTTATCGCGGCCTGTGGTTCTTTCCAGGGGAGGAACCAGCAGTCATTTTTGCTCCTTACACTTGGTCTAATCATGACAGTTGCTTCCTTGCTCTAATTAAAACTGGGAAACTCCTGTGTGCTCTCTGCCCTCCCACCGTGTGTGTGGGAGGAAGGAGACCCCTGTGGGACTGCACAGGACACCTGGTCCTTTGCACCCTGTCCTGCTGCTAACTCGCAGGGGGTTCTGTCCATAGGTCCCTGGGGGGCGGAGAAGGGACCTGAACTCTGACCCTTGACAGCATCGCATTTTTTAGAGTGAAAATTCACTTTTACGCCTTACACTGAGGCCCCCTGCTCTGCAGCACCTGTGAGACCCCACGGACACTTGCTGCTGCCCAAGCGCCGGAGAGGCTGCAGCCTTGAGAGAGCTGGAGGACAGGGCCCTGGTGGGCGGCAAGTTGTTTGCTGAGGTTCCCGGATGACACCCCAGGGCCTGGAGGGTGTGGCTGCCGCCTCCCCAAGCAGCGCCTTCCTCTCAGGCCCCGGAAAGTGGCTGGTGCCTCGTCCCACCTGGAATCACTCGTGCGTTTGCTGGCAGGGACCCTGGCAAGTTCGTCCCTCTTTCACTATGTAGTGGGTTCAAGCAGCCCTAGGGCTAACGATGCTGAAGCTGAAGCTCCAGTCCTTTGGCCACCTCACGTGAAGAGCGGACTCACTGGAAAAGACTGATGCTGGGAGGGATTGGGGGCAGGAGGAGAAGGGGACGACAGAGGATGAGACGGCTGGATGGCATCACTGACTCGATGGACGTGAGTCTGAGTGAACTCCGGGAGATGGTGATGGACAGGGAGGCCTGGCGTGCTGCAGTTCATGGGGTCGCAAAGAGTCGGACATGACTGAGCGACTGAACTGAACTGAACTGAACTGTCTGAGGGCTCGCCTGATGGCTCAGGGGTAAAGAACCTGCCTGGCAAGGCAGGAGACCCAGGTTTGATCCCTAGGTTGAGAAGATCTGGAGAAGGAAATGGATACCCACTCCAGGATTCCTGCCTGGGAAACCCCATGGACAGAGGGAGCCTGGCAGGCTGTAGCCAGGGGGTTGCGAAGAGTGGGACACGACTTGGCAGCTAAGCAACGATAAGCAGTTCTACGTCCTAGCCTAAAACCCCACCACTCATGCCCAGCGGACACAGGTGCCTTTCTCCTGTCACCCACCTGCCAGGGCCTTCTGAGTTCCAGGGACCCCAAGTCAATGAAGAGCGAACGCTGGGCTCGTCTCTCCTCTGTATTTCTGTGACCCCCACGGCGGCAGGACAGCAGTGGCCAAGGGCAGGGCCTGGCCCCAGCTTCCTGTCCATGACTCGCCACAGTATGCGTGCACCAGATGGGAGCTATAATTTTTAAAAGCCTGTTATCTCTAGAGGCTTTCTCCATTTAGCAAGATACCAGAGGTTCCAGTTGGGAGAGCCACACCCGGCAGGCCAGGGAGCATGTGGCTATCCCCAGGGCAGAGTTATTACTAGGGCCTCTTTCTCCTCTGGGTGGTGACTGGTGCCCCAGTGAAGACCCAGCTGAGACGGCAGAGTGTCTGGTCCCCGTTATGTGTGAGCAGCCCGGGAGCGTGGTCAGCTACCGTGTCCACACTCTGGTGTCTGCAGAGGCCTGGCCAGCAGGCCGCTGGCCGCCTGGGGACTCAAGGCCAGGCTCACTAGGTGCTGCAGACACAGTGGGGAGGAGGGGGCCGCTGCTCCGCCAAGATTCGGAGCTGGTTGTTGGCAGGTGGCCTGGGGCTGCCAAGCGAGTGTGCGTCCAGCAATGAGGGGACAGTGTCCGGTCCCGACTCACCCTCTGTCCCCCGAAGCTCGGCTAGCTGGCCGGGGCCAGTGCCCCGCTGAGAGAGCCCAGCCGCCGTGCTGCTGCCCTTAGCTCGGTGCTGGGTTTCTTGTCCCAGGTCAGTGGGCGCTCTGAGGCTGGGGCACTGCCTTCTCAAGTTCTGAAGGAGCCTCCAGGCACAGGGGTTTTTTATCAAGTGTCCTAGGACGCTTGATATCTCCATTTAGACGCTGTCCCAGAAATCTCCAAGATTTTGTAATCATAAAAGGGACGAAAGTCACAGCCACCGTGACCCAGAACAGGCGGTCAGCTCCCCGCAGGACATGTGAGGAGCCTGTGGAGCTGCCGAGCCGCCTACGCGGCTTGCGGCTCTCAGCGGCCCGGACAGGTGAATGACCGCAGGGCAGCGGCCGGGCCGGCCGGGCGCCGCGCGGCTGGAGGGCAGCCACGGGAGGGGAGCGCGCCCGGGCGGGGCCGAGGGGACCCGCGAGTCGGAGCGGAGAACCGGCCCCCGGCCGCCGCGTCCCCGCGCCGCTCCCCGCGCGGGCCGAGCCCGAGTGTGCCCACCGCCCCCACCCCGAGTTCGGCGTCCACTCACCGGCTCGCTGGGCCGCGGGCCGCGCAGTCGCCGCGGGAGCGGGCAGCTCGGGGCTCCGGCAGGCGGCGGGGCTCACGGCGCGCACGCCGCGCGGGCCTGTGTACACACGTGACCGCGCCGCGCCCGCCCCGCCCCCGGCCCGCCCGCCCCGCCCCCGGGCCCGCCCGGCCCCGCCCCGGCCCCCGTTCTCGCCCCGGCCCCCGTTCTCGCCCCGGCTCCGCTCCGGCCCCGCCCCGCCCGGGGTCCCCCGATGCCGACAGACTCCCGGGCCGCCGAGAGTCCGGCGCGCGCTCGGCTGAGGTCCGCGGGCGGGCCGGCCCGCTGAGTCAGAGGCGCTCTCATCTGCAGGGGACAGTCACCCCGCCCTCGAAGGCTGTAATCGGGGCCTGCCAGGCGCACCTGCTGCTCTGCCCCAAGTGTGTTTGCTGGCTCCCCGCTCACCCCTCACTTCCTGGCTTGAGGAATTTCTTCGTAAACAACTGGCCGCAGGAAAACCATTTAAAGAGACAGTGCACTGTTTGCAGCCTAATTAATTCCGTAGCCGCTGCGCTAAGCAGGTGTTGGAAGAGCGACAAGAACAAGGTCGTTTCCTCTGCTATAAGGCTTGCGCTGCAACAGTGCTCCTAGGAACGCGCTCTGGCTCCGAGAACCCAGGCGTGCGGGTTGCAGCGCTAAGGCAGGTTCGCTGTGGGGCCAGGGGCTGGTGGAGCAGGGAAATGAGCATCGCGGCCGAGGCTGGCCCTGGGTGGCGGCAGCGTCCTGCCTGCCGGGCTCAGGGCCCCTCCTCAGACTACCCTGCTTCCCAGGACAGCTTCCTGAACACGGGTCAGAGAGGGAAGCTGGGGGTCAGCTAGGGAACCAGATCCCCCTCCCTCTCTCACAGCCGCTTGCAGAACCCTGGGCCCCCACCCTTCCCCTTGGCCCTGTGGTCATTACAGTAACCTGCTTCTCACCCCAGCACCGTCCTTGTGGCAGTGCGTCGCCAGCCGTGGGGAAGACCTGGGCGTGGTCAGCCGGCACTAACGCCCAGCAGTGAAGGGGGACAGGCTCTGCGCAGGTTTCTGTTCTGCGCCCTCAGAGCAGCCTTTCAAGGTGTATGAGCCTCGTTTCATCAAGTCTGCAACTCCGTCAGTGCTGCGAATACCAGAACTTTATGGACCGTTGCAAGGAGACAGTCTGATGCTGTGCGTGTAAGCAGCGTGCTGATCTTAGAGTTGTTAAAGTGAGGAGCCACGTCTTACCATCGATGGAGGACAGTACCCTCCTCCTTTTAAATCGTACTGAGGCTCAGAACTTAGGCAGGTGCCCAATGTCACACAGCAGGTGGTCTTTGCTTTCTTAGGCCTTTGGATCATTCTAGCAATGTGATTAAGGAGTGTTGTTATCTCCTTTTCTGAAAAGCCTTGGAGCCCAGAATTCCAAGCCAGAGACCGTAGGATGCCGGGGTGCCCTGCACCTGGCAGGGCTGCGATCCTGACTGGGTAAAGCAGGGCCTCTAAGCCTTGGGTCGCCCCACTGCCTTATCTGCAGAGAAAGACTTCCTCCACCACGCAGGCTCCTGGCCAGGGGAATGACAGAGCTTGTGCGTGTCAGAGATCTTCAGAGTGGACCCACTCTCCAGCCAGGCTCAGATCAGCGTTCTGTAGCTGGGAATGTCAGCGCGCTCCGTGAGGCTTCAGCTCTGTGGCCTGCTGCCTTCTGCTCCCGGGGCTGAGGCCAGCGCCTGGGCCTGGGCCGCTGCACCATCCTGGGGGCGGAGCTGTGGGAAGCTGGTCCTGCTTCCTGGGCTTCCAGCTGCGTCTCTGGGCTTGACTTCTGAGAACCACGTGGAGTCGGCCTCCCCACTGTTTTTGGTGACGCCCCTGAGGAGCTGTCCTGTGCTTCCAGGCCCCAGGCCTTACAAGGCTGGTGGCCTGAGTCTGCGCCACACTGTGGACGAAGGGAGACTGCAGCCCGGCGCTCTGCTGTGGGACATGAGGCTGCTCGCCAGGCTGGAGGCGTGGCCGGCCCTCCCACTTGTCCTGCAGCAGCAGTGACCGCAAGGGTCTGCACGCTGGGGGCTCCGGGCCGCTGGTCAGGGGCTTGAGGGCCACCTGCTGCCGGGGCCACCCTCTCTGTCGAGGCAGAAGGGTCTTCCTTTTGAAGACGCACCTTTTGGGAAATGACACGCCGATGGGAGTGTGGTTCTCCGTGACGTGTGAGTCAGGGCAAGGGGTGTGTAGGCTCACTGGTTGGCTCTGGGTGTGGCTCACGGAGAGGTCGCGTGCTTTGCCGCCCCTGTGGCTCTCTCGCTGCAGCGTCTGGCTGCTCAGGCCCGGGTCTTTGTGGTCGACGTCGATGAGGAAGCGGGGGGGGGGGGGGGCGCCTGGAGGAGCTGGGGGTAAACGTGAGTGAACAGCTGGGCCCAGGAAGTCTGGCCGTCCCGGGTCATCCGCCTGTCGGCGCAGCTGCCTCACTGCCCTTAGTCTGCACAACCTGCCGCCCCCACCCCCACCCACGTCCAGTCCCATTCGGCCTCTGCCGGCACCTCTTCTGTCCTCCCTGGAAGCAGACCTCCCCATTCCTAACACAGGAAGTGCTGAGGGTGGGCCCATGCTGCGCCTGTCCCCCAGCTAGGGGACCAGATCCCCCTCCCTCTGTGACAGCCGCTTGCGGAACCCTGGGGCCCCCGCCCTCCCCTTGGCCCTGTTGCCATTACAGTAACCTGCTTCTCTCTGCAGCGCCGTCCTGTGGCAGCAGGTCACCAGCTGTGGGGAAGACTTGGTGGGGGAGACGAGCAGCTCTGACAGGTCAGTGCACTGACCAGGCCCGGCTCCTGGGAGCCGCTGGCTGGCCCGAGGCAGGCGCTGAGCCGAGGCTCTGGGGGCACCCGGGAGTCAGCAGTGGCGCCTGGCCCCGGCGCTCTGTCTGGCCTGAGGCTGATGGGCACCCTGCACGCCCAGCAGCCCTGGCATGGCCTTTGTGGCACTTCTTAGGTCTGGAAGACGCGGCCCCTCCCAGGAGCCCCTGGACCACCTGGTGGCGGCCGGGTGGGGGAGGGGGCCTCTGTAGCTCTTAGGTGCCCAGTCTGGGTGTCCAGAGGGCCTTCCCCCGGTAGATGGGCCCCCGCTGGAGAGAGCCCGGCTTCCCATGGGGAAGGCAGTCCGCCCCGTGCCAGGATCCTGACTGAGGCCTTAGGGGACAGTGGGTGGGGGGTCTTCGTTTTTACCCCCTAGGACCTGTTGAAATGAAGGCAGTGGGGGGAGGGAAGCTGGCAGACTCCCCTGCACAGGAAACCCTGGGCTCAGGACTGAGGCTGGGTGCCGGGCGTCTGTGCAGGCTGGCTCCCCACCTGTTGGCTCTGCTCCTTCTGCCTGGGATGGACGGCCAGCCGTCACTGAGCTGCACACTAGATTTCAGGATGCAAGGTCAGCATACGAAGTCAGCTGTGTTTCCGTGCGTTCGCTGTGAACGCTTGGAAACTGATACTCAACGTGGCAGTGTGGTGCCGTTCCCCCCGGCCCGGCCTTGTGCTGGCTGTCCGTCCTTGGGCCGGTGGTGGTGTCGGGGTTTCCCAGGGAGCCCTCCCTGGTGCCTCTTCCTCCTCATTCTCTTTCCTAACCCCAAGCAAGCAGCTCTGCCTGCTATCATCCAGGAGGCCAGAGGGCCGCCAGCCTGGCTCGTGGGCTCAGGGGTGACGCCTCCGAGAGGGAGAGTGCCTCCGGGTGCTCTGGCAGGGTCTGAAGGGTGGGTGTACATGCTTGGTGGGCGGCAGGGGGAGGTGACGGGGAAGGGTGAGGGCGCCTGTTGTGGCCCCTGGGAGCTTGGTAAGGATGGTGCCCCTAAGGTTGCCTCTAAGGCTTGGCAAGTGCCACTCTGGCAGGTTTAGAAATTTCCAAATATTTATTAGTGGTGAACAAAAAAACCCCTGACAGTGTGGTTTGATGAGGGGAGAGACGCGTGTTTGAATAGTGACCCGGAAGCACCCCGCACCAGCAGCCTGAGTCCCGGCAGAGGTGCAGGGGCAAGTCAGGAGGGGGAAGGAGGCTCGGTGCGGTCTGCACGGCGAGCGGCGCTGCAGCGGCAGGACCTGCAGAGAAGATGCTCAGACGCCTGGGGCCGCCGGGAGGCGGACGGTCGCGCTTCTTCGTTTCCCGTCTGTGCGCCTTTGACTTCACTTCCTTGCTTTACTGCACAGGCTAGGACTTGTAGAGCCGTGTCGACAGCGCCAGTGAGGACGGGTCCCCTCACCCTGTTCCCAGCCTGCTGGGGGAGCGGGCCAGTCTGCGTGTTATTCACCGAGTCGAGGAAGCTCTCCTCTATTGCTGGTTTTCTGAGAACGCATATCATGAGTGGGTTTCGAATTGTGTCAAGCGCTTTTTCCGTGTCAGTGGACACGATCGTGATATTTCTTCTTTAGCTTTATAGATTGATTCTTGGATATTAAACCAGCCTTGCATCTCTGAAATAAGCTCCACTTGTTAACCGTGTGTAATTCTTTTTATACATTGCCGAATAAGATTTTTGCATTTATATTTATGAGATTTTCATCTATATTTTTCTTTGCCTTTTTTTTGGTACTATTTTTGGTTGATTTGGTATCAAGGTAACGTTGGCCTCATAGAGCAAATTGGGAAGTGGTTTCTTTGCTTCCATTTTCTGGAAGAGGTTATGTAATTGGTGTTAATGCTTCTTTAAGTGTCTCATAGAATTCCAGGAAAACCATCTAGGCTTGGACACAGGCTTCTGGAGCCAGGCCTGCCATCACCTGTCACTTTAGTGATGGCCCGGGCTAGT
>NC_030832.1:42565503-42690568 GCF_001704415.2 Capra hircus
GAGAAGATGGGGTACAGGACCCCAAGGGGTGGTGTGGGGTGGGGGTGCAGGTTACTTCAGGGAGGGGTCCGAGAGTCCTGAAGGTGCTGGGGTGCTTTGCCTGAGAATTGAGACCAATGTAAGTAAGTGAAGTCGCTCAGTCGTGTCTGACTCTTCGCGACCCTGTGGACTGTAGCCACCAGGCTTCTCCGTCCAACGGGAATCCCAGGCAAGAATACTGGAGTGGGTTACCATTTCCTTCTCCAGGGGATCTTCCTAACCCAGGGATCGAACCCGGGTCTCCCACGCTGGGGCAGACGCTTTAACCCCTGAGCCACCAGGGAAGATGTCAATAGGAAACCTAGGGCGCTTGCACCCCGCGCCTGGGTGAGAGGTCCCTGGGTATTGGGCGCAGCCCTTCAGGGTTGACTCTGCGCGCACAGCTGACCCTGTGCAGAGTGGGAGGGCGCCCCGGTGGAGCCCCACACCCGCGAGGAAGCAGCATCTTGTCTGCGTGCTCCGGGGGCCGTGCCACGTGGCTTTTTCCTCCCTGACTCCTGCGTCGTCTAGGACACACAGTGCTTTGATGACACGCCTGTCTTCAGAAGGCTCATTGAAAGTATTTGTTTTCTTTAAGATAAACTCCTTGATGTGATCAAAGAGTAAATGATGTTTGGAAATTTCCTTTTTCTAAAAATGCTCCTTTTTCCCCCATTCTCAGCAAACTGATTCTTCATTAGTCTCACTGAGCACATTTTGAGAGCAGTCCATGTAAGGGCAAACGGTGAACAGAATGAAGAGAGAAGGCCTCTGCTTTTTAATAATGACAGCTTTTGGAAAACTGGTTTTATTTGTTCATCTTTGGTCGCACTGGGTCTTTGTGAGCACAGGTTTCCCTGTAGCTGCGCCGAGCGGCTCCTTGGGGCGGAGCGTCTGGGCTTCTCACTGATGTCGCTCCCTTGGTGTGGAGCTCGGGATCTAGGTCCACGGCGCAGTTGTCCATGGAACGTGGACTCTTCCAGACCAGGGACTGAACCCATGTGCCCTGCATCGGCAGGCAGATGCTTATCCACTGGGCACCAGGGAAATCCTGAGAAGGCCTCCTTGCAGCCCCCTCCCCACAGTGACCGCCTGCTGCAGCCTGGGGTGGTCCCTGCAGGCCACTGTTCGTTGCGTGTCGTGTGGAGCCGCACGGGACACACACGTGATCTGTGACGCGGGCCTGGGGGCCTCCCCTGTGGCCCCTGTCTGGTTGTGGGCCTGTTGCTCCACTGAGGGGTGGGGTGGTTGTCCTGCCACTCCTTACCAAGATCGCCAGGCCATCTCCCATGTCAGGGGCCTCGTGGAGACGAGGTCGCCGGCGCCGTCTCCCGTGTCGGGGGCCTCGGTGGAGACCGAGTCGCCGGCCGTCTCTCTGTGTCGGGGCCTCGGTGGAGACCGAGGTCGCCGGGCCGTCTCTCTGTGTCGGGGGCCTCGTGTGAGACGGAGGTTGCCGGCTGTCTCCCGTGTCGGGGTGGACCCTGAGGGGTGGTCTTCTGCAGGGTCGGCTCCCAGAGGCAGTGTGGCGGCACTGGCCGGGTCCCAGGCTGGGTTTAAGGCTTGTGGTACGTGGTGCTGGCCGGTCACCAGGAAGGCGGTCGGGTGTCCAGAGACCTGAGTTTGGGGTCGGTCCTCCTGGCCCCAGCATGGGGGCGAGGCTGCTCCCGGGGCGGTGGGAGATTGGCGCTGGAAGAAGCTTGGTCTGAAGACGCCCGTAGGGCCAGTCCCCTCCCGGGACCGCCCGCGCCCACTCATCCTCCCTGGTGTCGTGGGCCACCCTCTCTGCTCCACGGCTCCTCGCAGACCGTGGAAGGCGGACCGGGGGACAACTCACAGTCACCCCCGACCCCCTCCCCTCCGCTGAGTACCTTGCCAGTGCTGGCACCCCGGGTGCGCTGACCTGATACCGCGTTTGAGATGAGAGGCCGTCATCTCTCTGATAACTGCTGAGCCCTGGGCTCAGTTCACCGGCTCCCCTGGAAGCTGCTGAGCAGGTCTGCGGCCTGGACTCTTCTGCCCAGAACAGAAGGGTTTGGGCTCAGGATTGCAGGCCTTCGCAGTAGGCCCTGCCCTTTCCAGGCCCTGCCAGCGCAAGGCAGCAGCTGGTACAGCAAGCCTTAGCTTAGGGCTGAGGCAGCTGAGCGGGACTCCTCTGGGCGGTTTCTGGTAGTATCTGTCTGGGAAGCATCTGGTTGTGTCCTTTGCCCTTGACCTAAGTTTCCAGAGCCGCGAGTCTCTCTCTGCCTCTGACTTTTCTGTGTCCGAGAGCCAGGTGGACAAGAAGTGGAGGAAGCAGATGGTTGGATTAAAATTCCTCTTTGCGAGGCTGGCTTGGAAAGAAAGCTTTCCACAGGGTGTGTCTGCTTCAGATCTTTTGTTTTGCTCAGAGGAAAACTCACTTCCAGATTGGATCGCACGGGCGCCACCGCGCCGTTCCTGGCCACGGCCTCGAGGAGATGAGTCGACAGCTCGGGAAGCGGTCGCAGGGGGCGTGGGCGGGAAAGGCCCGTTTCCTGACCCTCCCCGCGACGGCCCCTCCTGCGGCGCCCGGCGTCTTTGCTCTTCCCAGCTTGGTGGACGCGGGGCTTCCCGGCTCTGTCTCTGCTCGCCTGCGGCCTGGCGCGCGCCGCCTGTACCCTCACGTGCGCGGAGCGTCTGGCGAGTCCTGATGAGCAGGCGGCCTGCTGCTCCCTCCGCTTCCCCGGGGGGGGTGGGGAGAGCGCACCGCACATCCCGAAGCAGACCCGGGGGACGCTGCTGCTCTGCAGCCCTCCCGCTGACCTCAGAGGTGACACAGGCCAGCCCACGGTTGCGGGCTGGGCATTGTGGCTCCTGCCGGCGATTCCAGCTTGTGTGGAGGTCCACCCGCAGGAGAGCAGGGGAGGCCTGTGGCAGGCTTCGCTCTAAGAGAAGGAGGTGTCTCTGGGTCGAACCACGCACCCGCCGCAGCTGGGTCTCTGCGCACGCCTCGGGGGCTCCGCAGCCTGCGTGCTGCCCCCTCCTGGGTGACGGGTCACACGGTCACGTGCCTGTGACAGGAGGAAGGTGGTGGCCCAGGTGCTGCCCTGCGATCGGGGGGCCTGCTCTCCCGGGGCCCTGGGGGTGCAGGGAGCTGGCCCTGCCTTGCTAGGTTTTGGGAGCACCAGAGGGGACCAGGGAGCCCCGTGTGCTCGTGCTGGGGGCAGGGATCTGGCCACACCTCTGCGTGTCGGGCCCCAGGTGAGGGCCTCATCATCCCTGGAGCCCCCGGATGGGCGGATGAGGCCTCTGAGGGGCCTCTGACCATGGGGCGGCCGCGCTGGTGGTGGGGCGTGCTCTGTGCAGCTCTCATCAAGGCCGGTCTCCGCCTGCGCTCCTGGCCACTCAGCCGTCTGTCCCCCACCCACCCGCGTATCTCTGCAGCTTGTTTGTCCACAGACCGGCCCGGCCCTCAGCTGATGGGGAAGATGCGCAGGCGGCCAGGTTGCCCGGCGGCGCAACTCGGGGCGGGCTCTGCTTCTCTGCCCCCTGCCCCCCAGCCTGGCTCCAGCTCGGGCTTTGCGCTGCCTCCCAGTCAGGCGGCGTTAAAAACAAAACCGAGAAACAGCGCTAGCGTCTCGGAGGAGGCGGGACCTCGTCCCAGGACCTCGGTCCAGGAGCTGCTTGACGGCTTTAACACGTGAGGCCAGGCTGTGGGCCAAGGACGCCTCCAGGCAGCACATTTGGGCCGCGTGGCCCAGTGCGTGGGGCTGTGTTCCGTGGGGGCTGAGGCCCCAGGGCTCTGGCGCCGGTGTCCCGGGGTGCTCTGAGCCAGACGGTGGGCGGCAGGCCTTGTGGGGCATCTTTCTAGGGCTGCGCTGGCAGTGATATGGGCCCTGGAGACAGCAAGTAGGCTGCCCACGGCCCCCACACCCCCCGGCCCCCCACCCCCCACCCCCCCGCCCCATGCCCCCACGCCCCCCAAACCCCATGCCCCACCCACAGCCCCCGCGCTCCCCCATGCCCCTCATGGCCCCCATGCCCCCATGCCTCTTGGCCCCCCACGGCCCCCATAGCCCCACGCTCCCCCACACTCCCCACGCCCCCCCACGCCCCCCATGGCCCCCATGCCCCCATGCCTCTTGGCCCCCCATGCCCCCCACGCCCCCATGCCCCCACACCCCCATGTACCCCACACACCCCCATGACCCCAACACACCCCCATGCCCCCATGCCCCTCACGGCCCCCATGGCCCCCCATGCCCCACATGGCCCACACGGCCCCCCACGGCCTGGGGGGTGTGATTCGGGCCGTGGGTGCAGTGAGGCCGCTGGGCTGACCTGCTTCTCCCCCCGTGACTGCACCGCTGGCCCAAGCCTTCTGCTGGCCTCGCCTATGGTCTCCCTCGCCCGGCGCCATCGTGACTCACAGCTGCTGGAGCCCAGTGGCGAAAGGCTCCAGGGCGCGGCCAACGGGCCTGCGCACACCCGCCAGGCCTGCGCACACCCGCCAGGCCACTGTTGATGTCCCCTGACGGTTGTCCCCTAACGTGATTTGAGGTGCCTGCAGGCCACAGGTCCCCAAGGCCCAGAGAGGCGGGGAGTAGGGCCGTCTGTCTGGAAAGGAGGGGCCCTGTGGGGTGCGCCTGCTGGGGAGCTGGCCCCGGCCCCCCCACAGTGGCGACGCGGTCCCTAGACCCAGGGATCCCTGGGGCCCTGGCCCCACTCCTGAGCCCTGTCACTGCACAGGGAGGGCCTGAGCCGGCTGCGGGACCCCCAGATGCCCGGGGCCTGTCCCGCCTCTGTAGACGCAGACCGCCTGCCCCGCCTGTCAGGTGGGGATGCGGCCACATGGCCCTGTCCACGTCTCTGAGGCGAGGGTTACCGAGCGCACGAGGCCCTCAGGCCACATCCGCCTGCCCTCAGAGCAGCCCCCCAGAGTCCTGAGCCTGGAGGGGAGGGCAGCTCCTGTTCCCCAGGCCTGGCCCACCCCCTGCCCCCCGCTCCCTTGGCCCTGCGGGCTTAGCCTTGCCACGTCCACGGACTTGGGTCCACTGTTGAGCTGCAAGGAACCCAGGACGTTACTGGGGCAGGAAGACCCCAGGGCCCCAAAGAGTTAAATCGCTCTGTTTCCGACGGCGTGAAAACCGTGGGCGAGCAGCTGATGGGCACCGTGCGTCCTCCCCACAGCTGCTCCTGGAGTCACAGCGCCTCTTTGTTTGCCTGACTCTTAGCAACTGTTGCTTTTTCTGAAGGACACACGTGGACCAGCTGCCCCTCCCAAGATGCAGCCAGGAGAGGTAGCCTAGAACCTCAGCAGAGCAAGAGGAAAGCGCGGCTTGTCTGGGGAGTGGGGGGGTCCCAGGGGGGTCCCGGCTGTTCCTAGCCTCGCCCTTGAGCGCCGTGAAGGGGCCCCGTCCCGAAGGGCCCCGTCTGCTGGTTGAACGCAGACGGCACTAGGCCGGGCCCGTGGGCGGGACCCATGTCAGGCAGGGCTGCACACAGTGGCCGCAGAGCAGGGCTAGGGGCGACCCTGGGAGCCCCCCAGGGGATCGGCTGGGCCCCCAGCTCAGCCTCTCGAGGTGGTGGTGGGGCTGGGGCTGGGGCTGCGAGCCCCACGCCGGGACCTCAGTGTGGCGGGGGTGCCTTCTGCGAGGGCTCTCGAGGGGTCTCCTATGGGGGTGTTTGCGGGACCCCTGAGGGGTCCCCAGAGCCGAGGGCTCTGCAAAGCGTTCGGTGTCTCAGGTCCCCGCAAGGAGGATGCAGCTGGTGTTGACCCTGCGTCCGCCAGAGCTTCATTCGTGCCACCCTCCGGCACCTGACACCTCGATTCCGTCCGGGGCTCTGGGTGACCCTGTGTGTGTTGGTTTCTGTCCATTTTATAGGTGGGGAGACCCGGGGCCCGGGGTGAAGCAGCTGGCACGTGGTCCTCACTTGGCCAGGCCAAGGTCTGGCCGGCCCACAGGACTGTTCCCCGCTCCCCACTGGGGACCCCCAACGTGGCCACACACGAGTCCAGGGGGGCCGCTGTGGGGAGAAACCCAGGGAGGCAGCAGGGCCTATGTGGGCCGTGAGCCCCGGCCCGTGAGCTCCTGGCCCAGACACGTGGTGATGCTCAGGGCTGCTGTGCCATCCAGAGGTGGCTAAGATCTCCAGCAGCAGGGGTGGGGAGCATGGCTGGGCCCGGTGACCTTGGATTTCTCCTGGCCTTGCTGTTTGCTGGCCAGCGACGTAACCTCTGGAGCTTCAGGAATGTTCTGCCTGCCCTTGAAGGCAGGAAAGCCTTGCTTCCGAGGCGGGAGCTCACTCCCATGTACCCGTCCATCCAGCAGGTGTCCGGCGCTGTCCCAGGGCAGTGAGCAGGCGGCAGGAAGGGTGCTCGGGAGATGTGCCTGAGTGGGGTGGGAGTGGTCTCTGCGGGGCCCAGTGGCCAGGGGGCTCTTGGAGGAGGGGGTGCGTAACCCAGACCTGGAAAGTGCACGGGCCAGAGGGAAGGTCCTGGCCCGCTGGCTCCTGCGCGAGCCTCCTGGGGCTGCTCAGACATGGTGTCGCTCTATGGCTTCGAACTCTGGGACTGACCTGCCCTGGGGGGCCAGCCTCTCCTCGTCCTCCTTAAGATCAGCCTCTGTCCTTTGGTGGGCATCCCCCGCTCCCACCCTGGGTTTCCCCTGACTGCGCTGCCCCCTGGGGCCTTGGGCCGCTGAACATCGGGACGAGCAGGTTGCTTGTAGTGAGGCGCTGTGAGCCAGCGTCGCCCCAATATTCTAAATGCTGCCTTTCCGAAACAGTTCTATCTTTTCAAGGTAACGTTTATCATAATCTAATGTATTTATTTTTAATGGGCTCCATGCCAATGATTTAAAAAACCCTCAGTCTTAAAAGAAGATTTTATTTTATTTTTTTTGAAGGAAGATTTTAACACTTAGAGTCTTCTAGTCACATTTCTCATAGGACAGCATGTCAGGGAGGTTGACGGAATATCTTTAAATGTAGATGTTTTCACACTAAGGTAGGTTCTAGGGAAAGGAGTAGAAATGTCCATTCAAGGAGCGAAGGAACGGTGCAGCTCTCCCAGCCAAGAGGCTTTATGTCTGTGTTTCCTGTTTAAAGAGCTGGCGGGCGCGCAGTCCCCGGGTGCACCAGGCTCCCCCAGCGACACGGAACCCGGAAGACACAGAGGTGTCTGAGGATGCTTAATGCTGGGGGCTCTTGGGGTCATGGAGGCTGGGGAGCTCCGTGTGCCGTTGTATGCCAGTCGACGTGCAGGGAGCCAGTCCAAAGGCTTGAGAGCCAGGAGGCAGGGGTCCGAGGGCGGGAGGGTGGACGCCCAGCTCAGGCGGAGTGCGGCCTCCCATCACCTGTCTCTCTTCTGCTGGGCTCACGAGGGGCGGCGCCGCCCTCCCTGGGACGGCTGTCCTCATGCCCTCTGGACTCAAACACTGGTCTCGTTCAAGATGCACCTAGAAATCGGCTCACAGCGGAGTGGGCGTCCCTAGGCCCAGACAAGACGGCACACTTGAAGCTGTGGATTTTTATTTCCTGGTCTGTGCTTACAAGAACGTTACAGTAGGCCAGAAACTCTTCCCTGTGTAGACATTTAATGAAGTGTTTCAGATGTTTAAGGACAGCGTGTGTGGCTGCATTGAAGGACCTTATCGTTAGGGGACCAGGTCTGGGCCGCCGGGGTGGCCGGTCAGGTAGGCGGCAGGGGAGGACGGTGGATGGCTGCTGGAGGGCGCAGTGGGCACGTCGGTGCCAGTCCCGCGTGGCCCCGTTGGGCTGATGGACTGGGCAGAGCGGAAGCGGGAGTGGTGGTGGGGGGTGGGGGCGGGCAGAATGGCGCAGGCGAGGGGGGGTGCGGGGGGGTGAAGCGGGGGGGGAGGGGGGTGGAGGGTGTCAGGGGTGGGGGGGAAGGGGGTCGGGGTCGGGGGGCAGTGCGGTGTGGAGCGGCTGCAGGAGGGGGGCGGAGCAGGGGGCGGGGCGGAGGGGGTGCAGAGCGGAGCGTCTGCAGGCTCCGTGCTAGTGTGGTCTCAAGGGCACAGGTGCTGGTGGGCAGGTGGGATCTGGCCTCATGAGCTTGACTGGACCAGCCTGCTGGGTGTCCGGGGGGAGCTGTCAGGAGGCCGGCGCGGCCCTTCACCCCAAGCTCATTTGCTCCCCTCATCTGTCCGGAAGCACTGGAACTGTTCCTTTCACTTTCCCGCGAGCTGGGCTCCTGGTGATGAAGGGTCCCTTGAGCCAGACCTCGGGCCCCAGCCCTGTCTGTCTGGTGTGGACCTGGGCCCCACTGGCCCGTTCTGTCCTTCCCCAGATGTGTGTCTGCTTGCAGATGGCCTGGGGCCCACCCGGGGTTGAGTCCGGAGCCTGGATTGGCTGCAGGAGCAGGACTTAGAGCTCCGTTGCCAGATCAGGGCTGTCTCGGACTCCAGAGCCGTCGTCTCAGTCCAGTCGAGCATCTCTGTGCCCTGGTCCATCCCCCGCCTGCCTCCCCACCCCCGTCCCCCCGCCCCCCCCCCCGCCCAGTGCGGATCCGAGGCCAATTGTGCTGGGTGATGGCCGCCCAGGGCTGCTGGAGTTGGGCAGGGGCTCACGGGCCTGTGAACACACGTGTACGCGTCTGTGTGCAAACACGCGTCCACCTTCTTGGGTAGACCCCTGACAGGCTGTCTGGGCCCGGCTGCTGCACAGGCCCCTCTGGCTGTGGCGAGTGGGGCCCTCTCTGCTCCTGCCGTCGGGCTTCTCGCGGCGGGGTTCCTCGCTTTGCAGAGCACGAGCTATCGGCGCTTCAGCAGTCGTGGCCTGTGCGCTTGGCGCCAGCACTTCTGGGGCCCCAGGGCACAGGCTCACGGGCTTGGCTGCGCCGCAGTTTGCGGGGTCTTCCTGGGCCAGGGATGGAACCGGTGTCCCCTGTGTTGGCAGGCGGAGTCTTTGCCCCCGAGCCACCGGGTGAGCCGCCAGGGAGCCCAGCAAGGCTCTAAAGTCCAGTTTGTCTTTTTCTTCCAAGCATCCTGCTTCTGTTGTCTGCGGTCCAAGACTTTGCCTCAAGCGCGTTAGCAGAGACTCACGCCTTCTTCTGAAAGGCTGGTCCTTCTAGCTCTCCCGTTGAGGTCTGTGCCCCTCTGAGTTGCCGTGTGTGCCGTGAGGTCAGGGTCTGAGGCTGGGTGGTTATGTGGCTGTCCGGGTGTCCAGCTCCACTCGCCAGAGAGGCTCGTGGACACGTCTTGGCGCCTCGTTCATGATCAGCTGGCCGTCAGGGAGAGGGCTCACTTCTGGGCTCCGGGTTCTGCCCCACAGTCCGTGTGCCGCGTCGTCTCACCAGCCCCAGTCTGCACGGGCGTGGCTCCACAGTGTCTGGAAACCGGGTCATGTACATCCTCTCACTTCATTCTTCTTTTGCAGAACCGTCTGGGCTATTTTAGGTCCTTTGCGTTTCCATATGAATTTTAGATAACTTTCTATTTTGAAAGCCCACGTTGAGTCTGTAGATCGGTTTGACACAGAACTGGCATCTTCCCGGCATCGAGGTTTCTCCCGACGGACAGGAGTGCGTCTCCGTCTCGCCGGATCTGCGCCTTCTCAGCAGGCTCCTGTAGTTCTCGGTGGACAAGTCTCGCGCTTCCCTTGGCAAACGGATCCCACAGTGTTCCTCCTTCTCCATGCTCTTGTGAAGAAGACCGGGTTCCCAGCGGCATGGACTGGCTGTGGAGGCCCGGTGGGCTCCGGTGGGCAGCGGAGGCGGGTGGCAGGGCAGGGCTGGCCAGGAGGGGCCAGAGGTCTTGCCCTTGGACACCCCTGTGGCAGAGGGGTGCAGAGGGCTCTGGGCTTCAGGCTGGGGCTCGCCGGCCCTGAGCCCCGGGGGACAGCCTGTTGGTCACAGCTCGGCGTGTGCCCCTCCCCCCAGGAGCAGGATGAGAGCTCCAGACGGTCTTTGTTATGTGAGCCGTGTTCTCTGACCTCTGCTGGTGCCTCTGAGACTCGTTAGGGGAAGAGTTCCTTCACAGCTAAGCACACAAGGGGCTCTTTATCTGGGTGTAGGAGTGACGTTTAGATGTAAGTGGGCCACGCCAAGGAACTCAGGGCTTTCTGGAGATAATCGCCCCAAGGCTTTTATCCTGTGTCTGCTCGGGGCCCATATGCACCTGGGCACTGCCCGCGATGTGGGGTCAGCGGATACACTGTCTCCAGTGACCTTCTCTTCTGGAGGGGCCAGCGTGAGGCACGTGGGATGAAGGACAAGCTGCTGATTCACATCTGAACGAGGACTGGCATCCAGAACATGTAAAGATCTCCGTCGATTCAACAACCCGGAAACCAAGTAGTCCAGTTAGAATCTGAACAGAGTCGAAGAGACGCTCGCCCGCAGAGGACCCTGGGATGGAGAGCGAGCCCCGGGACACGCCCAGCTCCTCGGGCAGCAGGGAGATGCAGAGCAAACCCCAGGGGGCTGTCGGTCCACACCCATCGGGATGGTCAGAGTGAAACCCACCCGTGCGGACGCAGAGGAGCTGGGCCCTCGTCCGTTGCTGCTGGGAATGGCAGCCATAATGGCCCGGAAGACACCTGAGCAGGTTCTTAGAAAACTGGACGTGGGACTGCCGTGTGACCTGGCAGCTGCACCCTTGGGCCTTTATCCCAGAGAAGTGGAAAATTACGTTCACGTGAAAACCTGTACGTTAACTTGTCATAGCAGCTTTCTTTGTAAAAGCCCGAAACTGGAAACAACCCAGGTATCCCTCAGCAGGCAAGTAGATAAATAAGCTTGGGCTCCATGCCGTGGGAGAGCGGTCGGCCAGAAAAGGGGACGAGCTGCTCACACACACGGCGGGCGGGGTGAGCCTCCAGGCAGCTTGCTGAAGGGCAAAGCCGGCCCTCGAGCTCCCGTCCTGCGGGACACTGTTTAAGTGACGTTCTCACGGTGGCAGAGTTACGGAAGTGGAGGGCCAATTAGTGGCCCCCAGGGCTTCGTGGCTGGGTGAGGTTCTGGGGGTCTGCATGGCGTCACCGCCAGCACCCTGGGCGGCCCCCGAGATGCCCCTTCTGGGGGGGTGCAGACCACCACGCGGCTGTCCCCGTGGGCAGGGCCGGCTGGTCCCTGTGCTCCAGCCGTCGGCAAGGGCGGGTGTCGGCTCGGCTTAGGGCCCTCTGCAGGTGGGGTGGGGTGGGGTGGGCCCTGGGACAGGACTCCGGGCTGGGCCGGCCGCAGCCCCCCAGAGCCCGGAGGAGTCTGGGCCTCAGGGAGTGTGGCGCCACCCGTGGCTGGACGCGGTGCTCGGGGCTGGCAGGGCTGTGCCGCTTGCCGGGTCCAGTGCTGGTGCCTCCGCAGCCGTTTGTCGCCCCGTTCCCAGGTGATGGGATGAGGCCCAGCGGTTGGCCGGCCAGGCCCTCGGCTCGTCAGAGAGCCACGAGGTGGACGCTCTGCCTGGCTCCCAGGCCCGTCCACCTCCTGCCTCGCCTCTTTGTGCCCGGAAGACCAAGGGTCTTCTATTTCTGCTCGTCCCTCTGTCTACCTTCTCCCAGGGCCCCTGCGGCCATCACGGGGTCAGGGAGAGGCTGTTTCTCTGAAGCTGTTTGTAGGGCAGGGTCCCGGCGAGGGGGGGTGGTCCCAGCACCACAGGGCGAAGCCTGCGGGGTCGGGGCTTGGGGGGCGACTGGGCTGTGAGAGGCTGTTTCTCTGAAGTTGTTTGTAGGGCTGGGTCCCGGGGGGGGCATCCCAGCACCCCAGGGAGCGGCCCACAGGGTCGGGGCTCTAGGGGACAGCTAGGCCCAGAGAGGCTGTTTCTCTGAAGCTGTTCATAGGGCAGGGTCCCGGCGAGGGGGGGGGTCCCAGCACCGCAGGGTGCAGCCTGCAGGGTTGGGGCCTGGGGGGCGGCTGGGCTGGGAGAGGCTGTTTCTCTGAAGCTGTTTGTAGGGTGGTGTCCTGGGGGGTCCCAGCGCCCCAGGGAGCGGCCTATGGGGTTGGGGCTCTAGGGGACAGCTGGGCTGGGTAATGGTGTTTCTCTGAAGCTATTCGTAGGGCGGGGTCCCGGGGGGTCCCAGCGCCCCAAGGGGCAGCCTGTGGGGTCGGGGGTCAGGTGGCAGCGGGGTCGGGTTCTCGGTATGGCGGCCCCTCTCGGGTCCCTGTTCTCTGAGGGTATCGGGGCCCCTGGTTTGTCCACACACGTCTGGCCCAGTGCCTCTGTGGACTGCGGCCTCCGTGGACCGTGCCCTCTGTGGACTGTGGACCGCAGCCTCTGGACCGTCGCCTCTGTGGACCGTGGCCTCTGTGGACCATCACCTCCGTGGACTGTCCCCCCATGGACCGTGGCCTCTGTGACTGTTCCCTCTGTGGACCGCCACCTCTGTGGTGGGTGTGAGAACATCAGGGAGGAGGAAGCCTTTGAAATGGGAGGCCGAGGCCAGAGGCTGGCTGCTCTGCACGCTCTGTGCTGATGGCCTTGGAGCCTGGCCAGGGCATGGGTGGAAATGGTGGGGATTTGAGTGGGGTGACTCTGGTGTGGCCGCCCTTGGGGTGGGGAGAGGAGAGCCTCGGGGCCTGGGAGGGGCTGGGGCATCCTGTCCCTGCCCCGGGCCGCCTGCCTCGGGCTTCCTCCTTGCCTGCAGCCAGCCAGGCCGCGGGGACCTGTGGACAAAGCCCATATAGGAGGACGGGCTCCACAGTGCCCAGGCGCAGATCTGTCCACTCAGGAAAGAGCAAATTCGGGTCTCAGTGCAGCTTAGGAAGAACCACGGGCCGTGGAACCCTGCACACGACCTCTGGCCACCGATGGTGGGAAATTCAGAAGATGGAACCCAGTGTGTCTGCAGGCCCGTGGCTGTGACGGGGCTGGGGCGTGGATGGCCAGACCCCGGGCCGGGTCAGCAGCACGCCTCGAGCCCTGCCCCTCACGGACCCTCGTTACTTCTGGTTTCCCTCCCCCAGGCCCCGACTCGAGTCCATGTAGGTGTTTTGCCCCCTGCGGGTCTATCTGCCCGGCGCCCGAACGGCCGCTTCGTGGCTGCTGGACCCTCTTCATGCAGCCCCTGCGTCCTCTGCTGTGACCGCGTCGTCTCTGTCCTTTTCCTTGCTTTGTGGTGCTTCGCGAGGTGGCCGGCTCGTCGCGTACGTCTTCCTCTTGGTGGGAGACTGTGTTTAGAGACCGCGTTCTGGGGGGAGCCACTGCTTTGCTTTGTGCTTTTGCTGGGCTTTTTCTGCAGACGGAATCAGGACTGTTTTTAAGGTAAAATATTTCACGCGTTCGTATTGGTTCTTCCAGTTTCAGTTCAGGGCTACAGGGCGGCTTCCTTCCTTTCAAAGTAATGTGATTAATTTTGTCTTTATCTCTTTTCCCACATGCTGACTATCTCAGCTGTCCATGCTGCCAGCGAAAGAATTCTTTGCTTCATTTCACCACAGGGGCGCACACACACACGCACACACCTGACCTTCGAATAACAGCCAGTGTGGTCAGCAGAAGCGCTGAAGGTTTAATTCTGGCTCACTTTGCCCTGAGGCGTCTGCAGCTGGGGAGCTGGTGCCGTCAGCTGGGTACACATTTCACTCCCTTTTTTCTCTTTTCCTTTGGGTTTGTAAGCGTTGTTTTTCAAGTCTCAGGCTTGCTTTTAGAACCACGTGAAATATTAACATAGTTCATGGCTTCAAAGTCGTCGCCACCCGCGCGGCGTGTCCCAGAGCCTCACCCACCTCGCGTCGCCACCAGACACGCGGCTCCTCCCTGCGGCCTGGGGGCCTCTTTGCACTTGGACTCGCCTGTGGCCGGAGCAGCAGGCGAGTGAGCGAGTCAGTCCACGGGCGCAGGCTCACGCCCTCCCCCTTCCTCACACACACGCCTTTTCCGTCTGATGTGTGTCCTGGAGCTCGCGCCCCGGCTCTTTTTAGATGGTCTGGACAGCTCCGGGCCTTGGGCCATCCCAGAGCTGGGTCGGTAGGTGGGGAGGGTGGGGAGGGGGCGCATAAATTTCCTCATGTTGTCCGCTTGGTAGCTGTCCGTTGGCAGCTGGGCCCCTTTCATGGAGGAGAAAGCCGCTGGCCAGGCCCGAGGCGGGTGGGCATCAAGGTGGGACTGAACGTGGCACCAAGCCCAGTTCCGTGCCCTGGGTGGCCCACAGGGTCCAGGTTGAGATCTGCCCAGGGCTGAGGCCTGTGGCTCCCAGGCCTGACGGGCTAGCCGTGGCGCCCCTGATGGCCCCGATCCTCACTGTGCCGCTGAACATGCCAAGGCGTGGCTGCTGGGCCGGGAGAGTCAGGCAAACCCGCCCCGGCACTTTCACGGGAGAGCCGGCGTGACGCAGCCGTGCCCTGGGCCTTACCGCCTTGTGGGCGAAAAGCGAGTGCAGGCGGGCGCATGAGATCCTGGCGGGGAAAGGGCTGGCGTGTCCCGAGCCTGACCTCGCGTGGACCGAGGTGGCTTCACCTGAGCACCCGGCCCTTGGATCCCAGGGCCACTGGGGGCCCGGGGCTGTTGGCGGGGGTGGACACGGCGGCTGTGATGGACTTGAGCCGGGGCCTGGAAACAGCCTTTCCGGGGGCTCTGAGTGGGGGACGGGGGGGCAGCCATCAGGCTGGGCCTCGTTTGCTGGTGTCTCTGTGGGGCTGGCGCTGCCCGCGCTGGGCCAGGGTCCCAAGTGGCACCTGGAGGGAGAGGAGAGGGGCCCTTGGCGAACGCGGGCTCCAGGTGCCTCTGCTGCCTTGCCTGTTCGCTCGGTGGCTTGCGATGACGTCCTGGGCGGCGGGGTGCGTGCTGGCCGGGCCTCCGGCGGGCGCGGGCTGCTGCCCGAGGAGGCCGCTCCAGAGCGCCACCCTGTGCCTGGCACATGGGTGCCACGTGCTCGCTCCCACGAGTGGCTCTCACCCTGCGATTGTCCCTGGGATCATCTCTGTTGGTGACAGAGCCTGCCTGCCCTTTCTGTGCTGGGCCCCGGGACGTGTGTGGAGGGCACCCCAACGAAGGGCAGGCCCATGTTCCTGTGGCTGTTGGGCGTGGTGCTGTCCTGGGTGTCCACTGGCACCATGACCGGCTGGATTCTCTGCCCTCTCTGCCCTCCAGCCTCCATTCCTGCAGGCTGCTCACCTACGGTTGCCAGCTTCACCCGCCCTGTTCCTGCCCCACCGCCCCCGGCCAGCCTGGCTGGGGGCCTCCTCGGTGCCTGCTGCAGACCCTTTGAGGCCGCCCCTGACTGGTTCAGCAGCCGTGGAAAGGACACGCGTCCCCTGCCCTTGAGGCCTGAGGGGGTGTCCCAGAGCTGGCGGGCCGCCACGGCCTCCCCCACGCACGTGCTCAGAGCTGATCTGGAGGCTGCAATGCCCGGGCCTCCTGGGTCTCGTGACTGATCCCCAGGCTTGCTGTGTTAAATAAGCAAGATGCTGCTTATCCTGGAAAACATTTCCTGTCTTGGGAGGTGAGGAGGAAGGAGGAGGGAACCAGGACCCCGTATTCCACGCCTGACCTTGGATGTAGTCTGCGCGGGGTGGGGTCACAGGGACGGGGCTTTGTAGCTGTCAGGGTCCATGCGGGGCCTCAGTGCACCATGGTGACAGCGTCCTGGAGCCCACGCCGACCTGGGGTTCCCAGGGCGCGGCGTCTGTGCAGGCCGGCTGGGCCCTCAGGAGTCAGCCCGGCGGGGTGGGACCCCAGGGAGGTGATGGGAGGAGCCGGGGATCCCTGGAAGTGGGTGCAGGGCTGCTGGAGAGAAGCAGGTGAGGCCGCAGAGCTCAGGGCGCCTCTGGGGTGCTTGGCGAGGACACCCCACTGTGTAGCTGAGGATTCTCAGGCTGCAGGGTGGCCATGCCTGCCTCTCTCCAGATGGCGGGGAGGCTGCGTGACCCTGGCCTGGGCCTCAGATGGGCCCCAGCGCCCTCTCGTGTGCACCTCCCCCTGGTCTGGGGGCCGCTGCCCACCTTGGGCCCTGCTGGACGACTGTTGGCTGCAGCTCTTCTGGAAAGAAATCCTCGAGGAAGGATCCAGACCCCATGCGTCGTGACGCCCGACGCAGCAGAGTGGGCTTTGTAGAGGCGGACCTGCATGCGGGGCTCCCCTGGGCCCAGGCCCCGGGTTCTGAGCTGCGTGCGGGGCTCCCCTGGGCCCAGGCCCCGGGTTCTGGGCTGCGTGCGGGGCTCCCCGCACCCGGGTTCTGGGCTGCGCAGAGGTAGCAGTGGTGTCTGCAGCCCCGCGCAGCTGCAGTGTGGGCGCAGGCCTGACGGGCCTCCGCGTACTTTCCCTCCGTCAGAACCACGGCTGCCACAGGGGTTCTGGCAGCTGGCTCTGGGGCCATGGGGGCTACAACCCTTGGACGGCCGTCGGTCAGGAGGCAGGGGCCCTCCGCGCCGTCTGTGCTGGGGGTGAGAGGGGAGGTGGACTTCTCCCTCTGGCGCTGACCGCAGCTGTTGGCTGGGCCAAGGAGGGGCCTGCGCGCGTTTATTTGGTTTTAAGTTTTGTTCATCAGCCTGGTAGCTCCTCATGCTGATCTGGTGCACACTTTGTTAGGGTTATACCTCAGTGTTTTATTTTTGTGGTGTGCTAACGTAAATGGTATAGGATTTTTTTTCCCATTTTAAATACTGGAAAGTGATTGACTTTTGCACGTTAACCCTGTGCCTTACAGCCTTGCTGTAACGACGTTAATTACAACAGGCTTTGTTCTGTTGTTGGTTCTTCAGGACGTTTTCACATAGCCGTGTCTTCAATGCGGGAGACCCGGGTTCGATCCCTGGGTTGGGAAGATGCCCTGGAGAAGGAAATGGCAATCCGCTCCAGTATTCTTGCCTGGAGAATCCCATGGACGGAGAAGCCTAGTAGGTTACCGTCCACGGGGTCGCAAAGGGTCGGACACGACTGGGCGACTTCGCCTCCCCCTCGCGCCTCCTGCAAACAGCTTTATCCCGTCCTTCCCAGACTGTGCCTTCTCTCTCGCTCTTTTTTTTTTTTTTTTTTTTTGTGCTGCACAACACAGCTCGCAGAATTTTAGTTCCCTGACCAGGGATTGGACCCAGGCCCCCGGCAGTGGAAGCCGGAGTTCTAACCACGGGACTACCAGGGAGTTCCCTCCAGTCTTTGACCCTTTATTTCCTTTCTCGTCCTGTTATCTTATTGCGTCCTAGGGATTTTCCAGTATGCCCTTAATGAAGAGTAGTGAGGGAAATACATTTGGCCTGAGTCCCCGCCCTAGAGGAAAGCATCCTGGTTTCCACCGCCAGGTGTGATGTGCATTGTAGGGTCTCTGGAGCTCTTTGTTAAGTTGAGGGAGATCTCCATGTTCTTATTTTTCTGAGAGTATTTTTTTAAAATCACGAATGGATGTTCAGTTTCGTCAAGCGCTCCTTAGGCGTCTCTTGATGTGGTTTTCTGTCTTTACCCCTGGTGTGCGATGCATCATCTTTGATGTTTGGACACTGAGCCCACCTTGCATGCCTGGAATGAAGCCTGCGTGTCTGTGGTGTATAAGTCTTTTAATCCAGGGTTGGGTTTGATTTGCCTGTGTTTTGCTGAGCATTTTTATATTCGTGTTCGTGAGACAACGGTCTGTAATTTTCCTTTCTTGTAGCATCTTTGGTTTTGGTATGAGGGTAATTCTGGCCTCAGAATGAGTTAGAAAGTGTTGCCTCTGCTTCTGTGTCTGGAAGAGATTGCAGAGAATTCGTGTGATTTCTAACTTAAAGCTTTGGTGGAATTCGCTCGTGAGTCCGCCTGGGCCTGCTGCTTTCTGTCTGGATAGCTGAGTAGTTACTGATTCAGCTTCTTTCATAGGCTATGTTATCTGTTTTTTTGGGTGTGTTTCGGCAGGCTGTATCTTTCACAGAACTGATCTTTCCTCCAAGTTGTCGGATTTGTGGACACACAGTTGCTTGCAGCCTCCCTTTCCGATGCTTCTCTGTCCACGGGATCTGTAGTGATGCCTTCTCTCTGGTCTGTGACGTTGGCTATCCATGTATCCTGTCTGTCTCAGTTTCTCCTGCCTACCCCTTTTGGTTACCATGGCTAGGGGTCTATAGGTCTTTGTAATCTTTCCAGAGAGCCGGCTTTGGTTTCACTGACTTTCCCTACTAGCTTCCTGCTGTAAACTTTGCTCTAGTGTTCTCCCCGCCTGCTCTGGGGTTGCCGCTCTTTTCCGTTGATAGTTCCCTGGTCTCTGCCCTTCTCAGACGTGCTTGTTCCACGCCGCACCTCGCCTCCAAGCGCGACCCTCGCTGCCTCCCTCAGATTTTGCCAAGTTGCCTTTCATTTTCATTTAAACGCACTTTCAGTCTCTCCGAAGCCTCTTCTTTTAACCACGTGCCCTTTAGCAGGGGGCTGCTTCATCTCCGGGACTCAGGGCCTTGAAGCTGCCTTCCTGTCGCTGGTCTCTGGCTTAGCTCCGCCGAGGTCTCGGGGGGGTTGGGTGTGGTTCGCGTGTGTTAATTTTGTGCAGCGGGACTCACCTGTCGTCCCGGGGCTCCGTGAATGTCCCCATGGAGGCACGCATTCCTGGGCATCTCTGAAGAGCCCGGCATCGTGGCTGAGGAGGCAGCCACAGATTCGGCGGCTCCGGTCCCCAGAGGCGGAGGCTCCCAGGGTTCTATAAACGCCGTGCCCTCGGTGCTCCAGCAGGGAGCAGGAGCCCTGCCTCCGCGCCGTGAACAGCTACGCCTGAGTTATTGCTGCTTAGAGAGAATTATTTGGAAACTTGCAGTCAGTTTCGCCCAAACAGTGGAAAAGCCTAAACACAAGCCAGGCACCCTGTCAGGGCGCTGGCTCCAGTGGACGAAGAGAGCCCCTCATCCCTGGGGCCGCGACAGGCGGCAGAAAGCAGGGCGTCCCGTGGTGCTGGTCCCCAGGGCTCTGCCTGTGGGCCTGGCTCCTGGAGTGTGAGTGACGCTGACGTGAGCCCAGGGAAGCCGCGGCTTCCAGGTCAGGTGTGCCCCTCCCCTTTCTGGCATCATTTCAACGTCGGAAAAAACACTGTCTCGCGCGCGCTTTCTGCACCCACGGGGCTTTTTCAGTTCACGTGGCGCTGGTGCTCGTCCCGTACGCCCGGCACGCACCCGGGGCAGGAGCGCCTGTGCCCTGTTCTGCCCTGCTCTTGTGACCTCACCAGCGGGGGGCAGAAACGCACGTCCTGGCTCTGACACCCCCGTGCCTCGGAAAGTTGGACGTTTTTCAGAACAAAGTGTTTAAAGAAATAAAGACACAGAAATGTTGGAACTGCTAATGCAGGTCCCTCTTAGGACTGGAGGTCGTCCAGTGGTCCCTGTCACAGCGCTTTTGCTCAAAGTCCCAAGAACTCCCCCTCCCCACGTTTACAGAAGGCTGGAGGAAGGGCAGATTGCCGGGGTCCGGGGCGGGGTGCAGGGGTTCTTGCCACCCCACCTGCCGGGTCTGCCCTGGAAGGGGGCAGGCGTGGCTCCATTCGCTGTGGGCTCCATTTGCTGTGGGCGCCTCCCTCCGGTGAGGGTGCATTCGGGTGGCCTCCGGCCTTGCTCGGAGAACTGGTCCAACCTGTTTGCTTCCGCAGGTCTCTTTGCAGGGGTGGGGGTGGGGGGTGTTCACCCGTCAGGCCACCTGCAGCAGCCGTTCGGCAGTTTATCAGAAATGTCAGCCAATAAAAGGGGATAGGAAGGCCATGGCCAGATCACGAGACTGGCTGAGCTCCAGGGGCGGAGCGCACCGCTGGTGCCCCTCCTGGGACTGGGCGAAGGGGCCCCCGTGTGCCCGGGGTTGGGAGCCAGCAGGAGTCGCCATGGCGGCTCCTGGTCGGGACGGACAGGGCCATCACCCTCTTGGGTGCTCTCCTGCGGTGCCCGGGGCTGTGCCCGGTGCCCCACGGGCGAGCTCCTTGGATGCTCAGCCCCCGGTCCCTTCAGGCGCGTTCAGGGTGGCTGCAGGTCCCCTGGTTGCCAGCGAGGAGTGCTCGTCATGGGGACGACCCCCGCCTGGTGGAGGCCACATGCACAGCCATCACCCCTCTGCACAGGGAGCCCCTCGGGCAGGGGCTGCAAACAGAGGCTGGGCTCCGGGGCCCAGAGACGGGGGTCCTGCAGACACAGCCTGTGCCCCCGCCAGTGGGGAGGGGGCCTGGTTCTTGCTTCACGAGAACAAAGGCATTGCTAGATACTCTTTTTTTCCATCCAAAGAAAAAACAAAAATTACGATGTTTATAGATCTCTCAATTTTTAGATATTGGGAGCTAACTTTGAAAATGGGGCACCATTGACCCATGAACAATCGATAGGGCACTCAGAAATTTCAGTGGTGACCTCCCTTCGCAAAGAGGCCCAGGTCTCAGAGGTTTTATGGATGAATTCTGTGAAAACTTCAGCAAACCGTCCATCCTTTTATAAGTGGCTCCAGAAAGTAGAGAATGAGAAAGCTGCCCGCTCATTGTATGGCTTTCAAATGAGTCTGGAGGGGCACGCCCATCAGGCCGTAAACCCCAGATGGAGCGATCAGTGGATGTTGTTGGGAGCATCAGCTGACCCTTGGGGAATACAAGCCAGACCCCCTTCCTGTGGGCAGAAGGTCCGAATGTGTTCATGGGAATATTTGGCAGAGGATGCTCTGGACCCAACCTTGTGCCCCGGATTCACCTGCTGAAGTGATGCCTCCTGGAGGCATTTGGGAGGCGGTGGGGTTTAGGTGAGGTGGGACCCCAGCGATGGGATACGAAGACATGAGGGGCTCCCCTGCTGGGGCTCGGGTTCAGTCCCTTGTCAGGAAACTAGACACCACGTCTCGCAACTAAAGATCCAAGTAAGGCCCGGCGCAGCAAGTCAATAAGACAGCAGAGAGCCTCCCTCGCTGCCGTGTGAGGGTACAGCGAGAAGCAGCCAGATGCGCTCCTGAAAACACGGAAGAAGCGGGGCGGGCTCCGTGGCATGACGCCGCCTGGGGGTTTAAGGCGCACACATGCCTCCGGGTTCCGTGTTGTGAGAGAGAACGTGCAAAGGGGAGGTGGTGGTGGCGGGCCAGTCGCTCAGTCGTGTCTGACTCTCGCCACCCCACGGACTGGAGCCGGCCGGGCTCCTCCGTGCATGGGATTCTCCAGGCAAGAATACTGGGGTGGGCTGCCATTCCCTTCTCCAGATCTTCCCCACCCAGGGATCGAACCCACGTCTGCTGCGTTGCAGGCAGTTTCTTTACCAGCTGAGCCCTCAGGGGAGCCCACAGCCAAAAGGAAGCCTCTCAAATCTCAGGATGAGCCCCAGAGCCCGGGGAGGAAGGGAGAAGGGGGAGGGCTCTTCAACAAGAGCGAGCCCCACTGCTATGAACTCAGGGCCACTAACCTGCATCTGGGCTTTAAGACGCCGGCGGCTCCCAGCGGCGCTCACATGACCGTCGGAGGCAGCGGGAGCCACGGTACCGCCCAGGCTGGTCCAGGCCACCGCAGAGCCCCTCTGCTGGGCCCTGGGGTTTGGGGCACGCCAAGCCCCCAGCTCCACGTAGTCAAATCCGGTAGGCCAGCCGTCCTGAGAGCAGGTTTGAAGTTGGGTCACAGAGGCTGGAAGAACTTGGCTGATATTTCACCCCAGGAGTGGGGGCTCTCCGACCATCAAAGAGAATGTTCCTCATCTGCAGAGGTGGTCTCCAGACAAGGCCTGGTTTCCGTGGCAATCTGCTTTCACCCCAGGGCTGCAGGGCCAGGCTCTGGCTTCTGCCGGGATGGGGACAGCAGGTGGCAGGGAGCCCATCACGGCCTGGAAGGTGTCAGCGAGGTGCGGCCCTCCCGGGGGTGGATGTTCCAGGAAGCGGGACCAGGCACGCCCAGCGCCCACCCCCCAGGTGGGGGGCACCTCAGGGCTGAGGCCCAGCCCCGTCCCAGCCAGCCCCTTCCCTCCTCGTCTCAGGATTGTTTTCCCAAGCGCCTTGCTCGGTGGCCTTGGCCCCTGGCTTGACCATAGTGGCTTTGGATGTCTGGTTTCCAAGGTCAAAGCAAGTAACTTACCAGCAGGATGCGCTCCGAACATTTACTTGCAAGTCAAGGACTAGCCTTATTTTAAAATGGCACTTGGGCAGTGGGGTTTAGATTTAAAATAAAAGCCAAAACGTCTGTGCTGTTGGAATTAGCTGTGACGAACATCTAAACTGCTCTTGGGCTGAGAATAACAAGCCCAAGGTGGAGTGGCTCTGTTTGCAAGAGTCTTTTTTTTTCCCAGAAATGTGCCGAGTTGGGATCCATCAGTGCAGTTTGTCTAATTGAGCTCCAGTCGATTTATGATTTGTGTTCCGGGTGTGCAGCATAGTGGCCCGCATTTAAGGGAGATGTTCCATCTAGAGTCACTGCAGGGCGCTGGCTGCGCGCCCCGTGCTCTGCCTCCCTGCGGCCTCTCATTGTCTGCGTGGCGGCTTGTGCCTCTTCCCTTCTCTCCCCCTGCACTGCCCCCTCTCCCCACTGGCAGCCACCAGCTCTCTGTGCCTTTGAGTGAGCTGCTGTCTTGTCATATTCACTGGTGTGCTATGTTTTCCAGGTTCCATATATAAGTAAGATTATATGGCATTTTTAAAATCTGACTTAGCGTGAAGCTCTCCAGATACGTCCACGTTGCTGCAGATGGCATTCTTTCATTGTTTGTTATGGCTGTGTAATATTCCAGGGTAGAAAAGACCCTGACGCTGGGAAAGACTGAGGGCAGGAGGAGAAGGGGACGACAGAGGATGAGATGGTTGGATGGCATCGCTGATTCAATGGACATGAGTTTGAGCAGGCTCTGGGAGATGGTGAAGGACAGGGAGGCCTGGCGTGCTGCAGTCCATGGGGTTGCGAAGAGTTGGACACGACCGAGCAACTGGACAACAGAAACAGCGATGACGCTCGGTCGTATAAGCACACCGCGCCTTCCTTGTCCCTTCCTCTGCTGATGGGTGCTTGGGTTGCCTCCACGTCTCGGCTGTCGTAAACACTGCTTCTGTGAATGTTGGGCTGCACGTGTCTCTTCGACTCAGAATTCTCTCCAGTCCCGCTCTCAGGAGTGAGATTGCGGGATCATACGGCAGCTCTGCTCTTATTCTTTTTCGGGAACCTCCATACTGTTCTCAGAGTGGTGGCACCGATTTTCATCCCCACTGACAGTGTCGGGGAGGGGGTCTCAGGGGCTGAGGTGTGTCTGCAGGCAGGAGCGGGACTCAGCCCAGCAGAGGAAGGCATCCGTGCGGGTCGGTCTGGGGGCTCCTGCACCCCACCCTCCCTCACCTGCTCCCCCGCCTCCAGGGAGACAAAGAAGCATTTAAATAGACGAAAGCAACGGCTTTCAGACGTGTTTGTTTCCTGGGCCCGGGGAGCGGGCGGGTGCAGGCGGGCTGGGTCTCCGGCCCGTGTCTGTTTCCTGGGGGCTCCTCCACTGGCCCGTTTCCAAGACCACTGAGAGCCCTCTGCCCAAGGGGCCCCGAGTCTTGCTTCTCTTCTGGGGAGACAGGTGCCCGGGGGTGGGTGGCCTCCCAGGGATGGGGGTTGGTGGTTAGGTTCCGGTGTCCGGACCCTGGCCTTTGCGCCTGGTTGCTGTCCAGAGGAGGCTCCTGGGCGGTTGTGGACGCTCCCCCGGCCGGCAGGGTGTCCCCGGCTCCCTGCACCCCCATCCCGCTTGAGGGTCCATCTCACAGCAGACTCGGGAGACGAAACAGCCAGGCTGCCCGGTGGGGAGCCAGCCTCGAGCCTCTGTGCCCATCGAGCGAGCAGTTAAGAGAGTCTGGTTTCTTCCCGTTTCTGTGTCCAGCATCTCAGCTCCCTTAGATGGAAAGAGGTAGAAAAGGCGTCAGGACTGGTCGCCGTGTCCTTGTGGGAACGGCCCCCATCTGCGTTGTCTTCTGTGAGTGGAGTCTGTCCCAAATGATCCCGTCTTCATAAATCCTCAGGCTGCGCAGGACGAGGGGCCTTGAGCCCAGGGCTGGCGGGTCCCTGGGGTCTCCATCGCCTCCGAGCCGGGGAGCAGGAGCCGCGTGGAGGGCAGGGCGGCCCCCAGCGCCCCCATGGCCCCCACACGCCATGCTTTCTTTTGCAGCGACATCTTCGACGCCATGTTCCCCGTCACACACATCGCCGGGGAGACTGTCATACAGCAAGGTACGCCGCCAGCTCCTCCTCCCCGGGGCCGGAGCCCCCGCGAAGGGTTGGTTATTTACTTACGAATGTATTTATCACGAAACTCTTATTGTCTGTCCTCGAGACAGGTCATTATGACCCTGCATAACAGTCCGCTTCACAAGTTAGTGTGTGCTAATATGCTCTGACAACCTCAGCGCTCAGTCACGTCTGGTTCTTTACGACCCCACGGGCTGCAGCCCGCCCAGCTCCTCCGTCCATGGCATTAATCCAGGCAAATACTGGAGTGGGCAGCCATCTCCTCCGCCAGGGGATCTTCCCGACCCAGAGATCGAGCTTGCGTCTCCCCTGCGTCAGCAGGCAGATTCTTTTTACTGCTGAGCCACGGGGGACCTTCTCGTGGTTAGAAATATTGAGGAGCTGTGTTGAGTCCTGGAGGCTCGACAGCCGCGGACTTCAGCTGTCAGTGGTGTTGGGAGAGGACTCTCTGCAGCCTGACTGCGGAATCCGTTTCCTGGCGAGTGTGAAGTAGGTCACTGCGTTCCGCACCTTCGTACGCACAGCTCCCACTTACAGATTTTTAAAGATGGGTGAGACTCGGCCTTGCTGGGCGGAGGTCTGGGAAGCAACGTCGTAAGGTGGTTTGTTACCAGAAAGACGAGAGCCCGCCTTGCTCACATCACGCGTCTGTTTTCCTTCCCTCGCAGGGGACGAAGGGGACAACTTCTACGTGATCGACCAGGGAGAGGTGGACGTGAGTATCCCCAGCATTCTCGGGCCGGCAGCACCTGTCTGTGCCCACTCTCGGGTCTAGAGAAGGTCGTTCTGGGTGGTATGTTTCCAGTTTCTCAGTCCAGAAGCAACAGAGTTCACGTAGGAGATACTGCAGGCGCGTCCAAGCAGAGTGGGGCGAGGGCGGCTGGTGTCAGCCCGGCCACGGCCCCTGCCGTCAGTGCCCGCCGAGCCGACCGCGGCCCCAGGGCCCCGAGGGGGCAGCTCTGCTGCAGCTGGAGCCCGCGACGCGGCAGGCCGGCGTGGCGCACGCGCTTTGGACGCCCAGGGGCCTCGTGGCCCTGGCTCTGCGGTGGAACCAGGCTGCGTCCGTCCCGGGATGCCGTGCCCTCCGATTGTGTTCGCGTCCTCTCTTTACTGCCATGTCTCCGGCGGGGACACCCAGGCTCTTTTTGCAGAAACACCTCCTCCGTCACCTGACCGCAGGCCGAGCCCCGACCTCCCCTGGGGCCCCGCGCGGGCTCCTCCGAGCGTGCGGCTCAGCCTGTGCTGCCGCCCGCCCTCCCGCGCCCCCTCCTGCCTCCCTGTCACTCGGTAAGCGTGGCCCCCACACGGGCTGCCAGCCGTCCGCCTCCCCTGAGGCTCTGCCTGTGGCCCTGATTCAGTCCAGCTTGGGCGCCTGATCCTGGGGCGTCTATTTAAGGCTGCCTCTGCATGGACTGCGGCCCCCTGCCCCCCAAACGCAGGGTGAGTATGTCCCCGGGTCCCGCAGGGTCAGGGCGTGTCCTCGAGGCCCCTGGCTCCCCTGCCTGCCCATCCTTGGAGCGGCGGCCAGCCGGGCATCCCAGGTAGGGGGCACTTTCTCCCCATGTCCCCCAGCAGCGAGCCTGTGTCCACGTGGCTGCGGCCCTCAGCTTCTGGAGCCACAGGAGGTGACAGTGTGGGGACCTCTGCGCGAGCTGCACGGGCTCGGGGTTTCTCTCGTCCTGGGCTCGGGCCTGGAGGAGTCCTTGGGCGGGAGCCATCCTGTCTCCCCCGACAGAGGAAACTGAGGCGGGAGCCGGAGGGAGGGCCCCAGGGGAGGTGGTGGGGGAGGCCACAGGCTGGGCCGACTCCGGCTGCCAGCCGGTCCCAGAGCCAGCCGCAGCGAGACATACGGGCTACAGCGCCTCGGACCCGGCCGCCTGGGGCCCCCACAGGGGTGCGGACTCGTGGCCCGGGCCCAGGTCACTCGGGGCCTGAGCCCTGCCGGCTCCTCCGGCTCCTCGGCCTCTGCGCCTCCTCTCCTCTCCTCTGCCCTCCATCTGGCCCTCATTTTCTGGCTCAGATGTTGAGCGAGCGCTTGTCTTCTGCTGGGCCCTTGCAGAGCCCTGAGGATACGCTCTTGGGGACACGGCCCTGCCCCCGGGGTGCGTGAGGGTGGGGGAGATGGCCAAGAAGGCAGTTCCCAGGGAGCCTCTGGCCGTCCTGTCCTATTCTTATTCCTGCCGTGCCTTGCAAACTCCTATCCATCCTTTAAGACCCCACCCAGGCAGAGCCACCGGGCTCCCCCAGGGCGTGGGGCTCCCTGAGAGTTGAGACGATCAAGCCTGGGTTTTCCCTGGCCAGCAGACACGGGCATGGCCGCCCTGTGGCCCAGAGTCCCGTCCTTGTCATTCTAGGAACCTGAAGGTTGTTGGGGTCCCTGAGACGTGACCCTCGGCCTGCGTCCTCCACGCAGACCTGGGCCCGCGTGCCTGAGCCGTGGCGTTTCTGTGTCAGCCCAGGAGGTTATCATGGAGCCTCCTGGAGCCCAGATGCTCAGGCCCGTGGGCGGATGCCGCCTCCTGGCTGCGGTCTCCAGCTTGGGCCGTAGGCCCAGATGGGGCAAGGTGGTGACTGCAAGGCCATTCCTGTGTCGGCCTCAGCGGCTCCTCCAGCGGCCGGTGGGTGCGGGGTGGCTGGGAGCCTGAGGTGTGGGCCGTGGGGGCGGCCCCGTGCGGAGGACCAGAGGTGGTCCGTCAGGAACCCAGGAAGAGAGTTGCCAGACGCGTCCTAACCGTGGCTGTCGTCCCTGCTCCGGGTCTGAAAGTGCAGCTTCTCCCGGCCTGGAGCCATGCTTCTGGCCCTGCCTTCGGGGGCGGGGAAGTGACCGCGGACCGCAGACCGGACGTGTGTGAGGGTCTCGGGGGCCTCTGAAGGGGTGTGGGGAGCAGAGGCTGGGACCACTGCACTGTGACCCTGAAGCCCCCAAGACACAGGCCTCCCCAGAGGCCCCACTCTGCCTTTAACAGGAGGGGTTGGGGGTGGCCATCCAGAGCCCCCTCTGCGGGCTGAACGCTGCCCCCTGACCAGCAGTGCCCTGGTGGCAGCGGCCGGCTGACCGGATGCCAGAAGCACCAGCTCGGTTTAAATTACGGTTTTCCAGGGAGATGCGGACGGTGCCGGCCGCAGTGTGTGTACCGCCGAGAGCTATAATCCTTCTTCCTAAGTATAAAAATATCTCCCAATTTGTCTTATTCATGGAACGTAGCATTAGCACTTGGAAGGGCGTCCACGGCCAGCTTCGTGGCTCAGGAGTGCTGTTCCTCCCCACCCGGACGTCCGGGCACCTGGTGCTTTGGGGCCTCCTGGGGGGAGCCTGCCACACCCCATGCTCTGCCCCGGCCCAGGGCCCCTCCCGCCTCACCAGACGTCTGTGGGCACGGCCGCGTCCAGCCTCCGGAGGTGGGGGCTCGGGGGACAGGGCACCCCGGGCCGTCTGGCTCCGCGGGTCACGGCTGGTCAGTCTGCTCGCCTGGTGTTCTGGGTTTTTTTTCAGTCGGTAAAGCACACACACAGTGGAAGCCGCCGTCTTAACCTTTAGAGTCCAGTTCGGGGCCATGAGCACGTTCACGCTGCTACACGGCTCTCCCACCGCCATCTCCAGAATGTTCTCATCTCCCCAGACCGAGACTCTGTCCCCATTAACGTCTAACCCCGGGCCCTCCCCCAGCCCCTGCCCCCATCCCCCGTGTTCCATCATCACTGTGAGCCTGGCGCTTCCAGGGGCCCCGCAGAAGCAGAAGCACACGGCGTCTGCCCTGGGTTGGGCTCATCCCACTGAGCGGCGCCTCCCAAGGTTGGGCCACGTGCTGCAGGTGGTGGAGCTCCGGGCCTGTCCGCTGAGTCACGGAGAGGAGTCACGGAGAGGACCCCCGTCTTGCTCATCAGCGAGCATGCCCGCCGCGTGGCTCCCACCGTAACCAGTGCTGCTGTGGACGACGGGCCGTGTGGGGACCTGGGCGTCCTGCTCTGGGTGCCGTCTGCTGGCTGGCCACTTCCTAGATGCAGAGCGGCCGTGGCCCCCAACTGGCTGTGAAGCTCTCCTGCAGTGCCTCACCCACAGGGGGCGACTGGGGGCCCTTCACCCTCTCAGGTCTCTGAGGGGGTCCTGGAGACCCCATTGTGGCCAGAGGCCGCTCTGGAATTGGGGAACAGGTGACCCAGAGCGCCCCGTGGTGCTGGTGATGTGATGAGAGCTTGGGGAGGGCGTCAGCCCTTATGCACGCCCAACGATGGGCCCCTGCCAGGCTGCATGGTCACCCTGGAGCACGTGGCCCTCCAGACGGGACGGGCCCGATGGGGTCCTGCCTGTGGACCCCTGGGGAGTGTGAGGTTTGCAAGGGAGGGCCGAGAGCGTGGCAGGTCCACGGAGTGAACCGAGCTGGTGGCCGGTCACCGGGGAGAGGATGCTGACCCCACGTCATCACCCACGTGGCTCAGGCTCCGCAGATGGGGTCCAGCAGAGAGGCCTGGGGGAGCTGCTCTCAAGCAAAATGGGCCGGTCAGCCCCCGACCCCGCCAGGCTCTTGGACTAAAGAGGCCTGAGGCTCGTGACCCGGTTTACCCTGGAAGAGCGGCTGCAGGCCTGGGCTCACCTGCCCAGACACTCCCGCTCTTTGTGGCGGGAGCCCGGGACACGGCGGAGCTGGGCCGTTAACTTTTCTCGTCGCCTGTGGAACCAAAAACAACAGCGGCTGGCACGCCCGGCTTGCTTCCTCGCCCAGGTGGCTCTGGGTTACCTGGGAAATACCTGCAGGAGGGGCGGGTCTGAGGTTGAAGGACTCCACCCCCTCCAGTGAGTGGATCACTTGGTGACTGTCTGTCTCCACTTACCCGGTTGCTTCAGAGGATTTTCTATTTTCTGTGGCGTCGCATGTTGAACTGAAGGGTCCTTGTGGGTAGGAGCAGGCGGGCAGGCAGCCTCATGTGTTCTCGCTATCCGGATCGGTGGGGCTGGGACCGTCTGAAGCCCCCCCAATGAGGGTGATTCTGCTTTGGGGGTGTCATCAAGCAGGTTGCTGTGTCTTCAGTCGCCACCTCCACCTCTGTCCAAAGTTGGAACAGGAGCTGGTCCATGGTGGGTGGGCATCAGCGTTACCTGTGGCGTCCTGGGCCACACCCCTGGGGCTCTGGGTTGATAGGTCATTGTTGGGGGGCAGGTTCCCAGGTGATGCTGTGCACCTGGTCTGCAGACCACCCGTCAAGCATACTGGCCAGCGTCTGGGGTCCCCTCGCTGACCCCTGCTCCCCTCTGGTTGGCCCAAGCTGGGCTCCAGCTGTAGCGGGGACGCGTCCTGGCTGTGAGCTGGCCTCAGCCCTGCCGGAACCTTCAGCGTTCCCGAGACACACCTCTCCCCATGTGGCCTGCACCCCGTGGCCTCCCCGTGTGGCCTGCACCTCGTGGCCCCCCACGTGGCCTCTCTGCATGGCCTCCCCACATGGTCTTACTGCATTCGGATCCTCCGAGTCCAGTCCTGCCTCCGGCTTCTTGCACGTCCTGGCCCATCTGCCTCCAGCTCTCTTCACCCCTGGTCTTTGCACAGGACCCCTTGGGCTGGGCTCGAGTCTCCCCTCAACAGTCTCGTACGGTGGCTCTTCCCTGGATCCTCTTCCTCCTTTCTCTCCGGTGCCTGCAGCTTGTTTTAAGGACGGTTGAAAGTGAAAAAGTCACTCAGTCGTGTCCTACTGTTCACGACCCCATGGACTACAGTCCATGGACTTCTCCAGGCCAGAACCCTGGAGTGGGCAGCCTTTCCCTTCTCCAGGCGCTCTTCCCAGCCCAGGGGTAGAACCCAGGTCTCCCGCGTTGCGGGCGGACTCTTCACCAGCTGAGCCCCCAGGGAAGCCTTGAGGACGGTCACACCTGGATAATCACCGCTGAGCCGCTGGTCAGTGAGCCCCTGTGAACTGGAATCCGCGTACTTCCTGCTGCTGAAGCCGGCGGTGAGAACACGCAGGGCGCCCCCGTGCTGGGGTGACCTTGGGTGACAGTGGCGGAATAAGCCGGCGGGAACAGCGGGAGGGGCGCCGGGTCTGCCTGGAGACCTGCAGCGGCGGCGGGAGCGTGGGTGCAGCCAGCGCAGCCTCCCACCCCTCCCCTACACAAGAGGGAGCAACAAAAATGCAGCCGAGCCCGGGGAGCCCGTTGCGTGCCAGCCGGGCTGGGGCCGGGCGCTGCGCGGCCGTGCTAACAGCAGCCAGTGTCCCGAGAAGGATGGGCCTTTGTGCTCGGGGGGCGGCCTGGCCCCTCCTCGGCTCCACACAATGCTTTTCTCTGACGCCTCTGAGGATGCGGTCGGGGCTCTGCGAGGAAAGGGGTCCTCACGGCCCCCAGGGACACGCTCCGGCCCGGGTGCCCTTGCTGGGGTGTGCCTGGAGTGCAGCTGCCTGCCCTCTCTTTGGGGTGCACCCTGGGGAAGTGGGGCTGCTAAGCACCTGCCCTGCTCCCGGGGGCCCTGTCTCGTCGAGGGTGACGGGGCGGCCGGCCCGCCCCACAGGCACCCGAGGCAGTGGCTCCTTGTTCCCGCGAGGCCGCGGCGCTGTGGTGACCCGGAGCCAAGGGGGAGGGCGAGCTGTTGCAGACTGGGGGTGCTGCTCAGTGGGTTGGGGGTCCCCACCTTGCCTCACGCGTGAGAGAGGAGGGCATTGAGTCACCCGCCAGGAGGTTCACGGCCACGTCGGAGCTGAGGCTGGGCGGCGTCCATCACCCACAGGTGGTGCTGGTGCGGCCGTGAGAACCATGGGCCAAACCCAGCACTCAGAGCGCAGCGCGGGGGCCCAGGCCAGCTGCCCCATGGACACCCTCAGGCACGGAGCGCGGGAGAGTCCTGGGAGATCCTGGCGCCCGGAGACGTTCAGCGCCTGAGCTGGGTGGCGGGAGAGCTCGGCGCTGCGCACATGGGGGCGTGTCCAGGCAGAGAGGGCGCTACAGACGCGCGAGCCCCACGCGGGCTCTACAGACACGACATGTGAGCCCCGTGCGCTCTGCAGACACAACGTGCGAGCCCCGTGCGCTCTGCGGACATGTGAGCCCTGTTTGCGGAGGGCCATCCGGGCCGGGCCCCGGTCGCCATGACTACCTCTGCGTGGACTCTGGTCCCTTTGGGACAACCGGAGTCTCCAGGGACACACCGGTGGAGAGCGTCTTGGGGCAGAGCCTGGCAGATACGCGCCCTCCCTATGGGAGGACGGGCCTCGCCCTGGCCCCAGGGCCTCGCTGCGTGGGAGCTGCTGTGTCTCCTGGCTCCTGGCGGGGTTGGGCGGGCCGGCGCTCGCGGGAGGAGGTCCCCGCCTGTCGTATCGCACCCCCAGTGCCCTGTGCGCAGCGGGCCAGCCCTTCTCCCCACCCTGCTCATATCGCACACAGTATCACCGGCGTGGCGTCCACAGACTGGCGAGTCTGAGCCTCAGTCTTGGCCAAGATAATGCGCCATTGAGTCGGCAAGAATCGCTTCCATGATTCGCCGCAGTCCATTCTTCCCCAACACGCACGCTTTTTGCCAATGGGAGCCATTCTCTAAGCTCATTGACACCGAGGCGATGAACAGAGGTTGTGTTAGTTGATAGTGAGCGAGTCCACATAATGAACAATCCGGGCCATTCTGGCAGGACGCGGACCTACAGCCAGCACACAGTCACGACACTGTACGGGGCCACCGCCCTCGCCAGCTGAAGGGGAACCTTGTCCGCCTCCGGGCTCAGCCCTGGGCGCTGGCCTCCGCTCCCATTGACAGCAGGCCTGGGTGCTTGGGCGCTGCCCGAGGGGCGGGGGGGCCCCGGGGGGGGGGGCCGCGGGGCCTGCGGGTGGAGGTGATCGAGGGCCAGGCTGCTACTTGGAGCCTGGGACGGACGGGAGGGCAGCTTGTGAACGAGGCAGCTGGGTTGGAGGGGTCACCTGGGTGGGGCGCGAGCATCCTGACAGGGTGGCGCCTGCTGGGGTCTCCGGGTGAGGAGTGGAGTGCAGCCTGGCCTGGGAGGTGGGGGTCCTGAGTGGTGCGTCCGCCGGGGGCCTGGCTGGGGGCAGCGCTGACAGCACCTCCATCTTTGTGCCTGTCCAGCCTCGGTCCGGGCGGGGCTGGGCATGAGGTAGGCACCTTGGCTGGTCCTGGGCTGGGCAGAGCACAGCCGAGTCCCACGTTGGGGTGCAGGGACCTCCTGCCCCCCCGGGGGTGCTGTGGAGGGCTCCCCATGCAGCAAGTGACAGTGTGACCCCGGCCCCCAGGCCCCGTGCCCTGCAGGAGTGTGTGGGCAGAGGGTGGGTGACCCCTGGCCCCTGACACTGTCCCCTGACCCCAGGCCCCCGACACTGTCCCCTGACCCCTGGCCCCCGACACTGTCCCCTGACCCCCGACACTGTCCCCTGACCCCTGCAGGTGTACGTGAACGGAGAGTGGGTGACCAGCATCAGTGAAGGCGGGAGCTTTGGGGAGCTGGCCCTCATCTATGGCACCCCCAGGGCAGCGACCGTGAAGGCCAAGACGGACCTCAAGCTCTGGGGCATTGACCGGGACAGCTACCGGCGGATCCTCATGGTGAGTGAGTGAGCGGTGCCTCAGGGGTGCCCCACCAGGCTGGGAGGGCACCAGTTGAGTCTGACACCTGCCAAGCATCTCACAGGAACCCTGGTTGTGGGATGAGGCGGGATGAGATGGGGGCGGGTGTTGGGGGGGTTCTGGAAATTTACCCAAAAGACAGGCAGGCAGCTGGGGGCCCCTTTGCTCTCCTTCCCCTTCTCCTCACAACAGTCTGGAGTGTGGTGGTGATGGCTGGAGCTCCAGCTGCCTTTCTGTGCTGTAAGGTAATTTTCCTCAAGGGGGTGGAGTGAGTTCCCGGGAGGAGCCCAGCGACTGCTGGGACAGTGGGGGGACCACAGCCCTGGGCAGGACACAGGCCTCTCGGCTTCCTTACTGGGCGACAGTCATCTTAGGTTTTCTTACGTGGAGCCACCTCTTCTCCTCCCGTTTTGGGCGTAGGCGTGCACGCCTGTGCTACGGTGGGGCTGTTGGGAACAACAGGGCCCGTGTTTTCCGAGGGCTCTGGAGATGAGCTCCTGGGCGGAGGGGGCCCTTCCCAGGCAGTGGCGGCTGGGCCTTCCCCTGCCCACTCAGCGTTCATCCCGCACACTCACTGCCTGCTCCTCTGCTGGGGCCTGCCAGGGGCGGGGAGGCTGATGTGCTGGGGGAGGGGATGGCAGAGCAGACGTGTCTCCTGGCGACAGTCTCCAAAGAGGGTGACGGAGCAGAAGGGTAGGTGGGGGCAGGGCCCACTGCTTCACAGAAAGCCCGAAGCCCCCTCCCCAAGGTCCCCTGTGACAAGGCGGTGTTGAGAGAGGCCTGCAGCTGGGAGCCCTTGGCCGTCCGGGAGGAGAGTGTCTGCGCAGTGGGGGCAGCCGCTGCAGAGGCCCTGGGGTGCAGGCCTGGCTGGCATGTGTGTGGACCAGTGGGGAGGTGGCCAGGATGCCGGGTCTCAGGGCAGGAGGCGGTGGTGGGAGGGCTGGGTCCTTGGGCCCTCAGCCCCCGGGGGTCCTGGACTCAGACCCCCACTGCCAGGCGCCCCTGCAGGGGTGTGGGCAGAGGAGTGGCAGGGGCCACCCCGAGCCTTCCGGGTGAGGGCGGAGAGCCTTCTGGACTGGGCAGGGTGGGGGGAGTCGGGAGGCCCTGGCCGGCTGCGCTGGTCTGGGGGAGTCCCCTCATGGCCCAGGGCCCCGGCCTGCGGCCCCTGGGAGCCGAGTGCCGGCTCGTCGAGGGAGTCACGCTCCTTGGCTATCACCTTCCCTGGGTGACCGCTGGCCCGGGTGCTTTTCTGGGCTGGTAAGGGTGGTGCTGGCGGGCCTGGGCTGAGGGCAGCCCCCAGCGGTGGGGGAAGGTGTCTGCTCGGAGCAGACTCCTGTGGGCCTGCAATCCAGGGGCCCTGCCAGCCTGGAGGGAGGTCACTGAAGGAACGCCGTGCCAGGAGACCCGGGGGCTGCACGTGCCCTTGCCACGGGTCCTCAGGCCTCGGTCGTCTCCCAAAGACCAGCTGAGCTCTGCGGCTTTGGGGAGACTGTGGTGGGGGCTCCAGGATGTTTAGGACAGGCCCTGCGTGCTCAGTCCCGTCTGAGCCTGCACAGCGGTCTGGCCCTGGGGGCCCCTCTAGAGGGTCCCACTGTCGTGCCTGGTCCTTGTGATGCGCTGGGGTCCAGTTCAGTCCTGGAGGCCTCTGTTTCATGCAGCCCCTCGTCCACACACTCTGGGGTCATCCGCTGGGCGCCCGCCGTGTGCCCGGAGGCCCTGCCCCGCCCTGCCCAGCGAGGCACGTCCTTGAGGAATGCGGCCCCCTCTCTTTGGCCTCAAACCTGCCCGGTCCTGCCTCCCCCGAGGGCGCCCTCCCCCGTGCTGGCGGCTCCGTGCACCTGGCCCCGTTGCATAAGCCATTGTTCCTTTACTGCCGTCCATACCCAGTCGTTCTTGGCTGTGGGGTTTCTGTGCCTGGAACCTTATATTCAGGGAAGTTCCCAAACCACCAAGGCAGCCGGTGCTTCCTCTGTTTTAATTCTGGGTCCCTGGGCACTAAGAATAGCCGTGGCCGTGCCTGGAGCCGGCGGAGCCCTGCGTTTCGGGAGGAAAATGACAGTGCGGCCCACTCGGAAGGGAGTGTCCGTGACGGCGTCCGTTTCTGCATCAGACTGCGGCCTGAGCGGATGCGGGTGTGCCTGCCGCGTGATGAATGGAGCCTGAGCTGGACATGCGTGGGGGATGCCGGGTGGGGGCTGCTGTCTCCAGGGAGAGGACCACCCACCTTTGAACCCAAGCACACCCGTCCGGGACGTGCCCTGGCTCTGCGTGGTACAGACGGATGGATGGAGCTTGGTGAGACCAGCCATACCTGCCGCTTCTGAGCAGAGTGGGGCCTTCTCCCCGGGGCCCCGGACAGGGCCCAGGGCCCCCAGACTTCTCTCCTCCGAGCGCCAGGAATGCTTGTTCTCCCTGACTCTTTCATGAGGCCCCAGTTGGAGCTGGTGTGTGTAGCATCCTGTTGCAGAGGCTGGGCCGGGGGCTCCAGAGCCCCGGTTGCCCAGGGTGACCCAAGACCCTCGGGACCGTGTCCTGGGCCCCCGCCCCACGTGTTTGGGCCCCTGCTCCCATCCGTGAGGTGGGGCCACGGAGCCTAGGGCCCACTCCTCGTGGGAGCCGGCAAGTGGTGGGGAGCTTTGTTTCACGCTGCAGGGCCGGCTGGGCCTTCGTGTGTAGGGGACAGCGCACTCGGAGCAGTCGGTCTAGCTTGGAGAGTCACCTTAGCCGCGTAGATGCCTCCTCAGCCTGGCGGGTCCGCACCGTCCCCCAAGCTGCACCCCGAGTGCCCGGCAGGCAGGAGCGCTGCGAAGGCTCAGGAGTCAGGGGTTGGGGGTCAGGAGCCTCCAGGGTCCTCGGCAGTGCTGTCCGGGGTGTGTGCGCTTTGACCAGAGCCCTGCTGTCCCCCGGGATCCAGGTCCCCTGCCTGTCCTCAGGGCTAGCTCACACCGTGCGGCTGGGACAGGGCAGGGGGTCTGTGTGGACGCTTTCGGTTCCTATCTTAGGACAGACCTGCCCCTGGGCCCGCAGGGAGCAGCAGCAGGAGCCTCCCTCTGGGCAGTGGGTTCGGGGTGGCCTCGGGCTGTGCCAGGCGGTCGGGGCTGGGAGGGGCGTGCCCCTTGCTGGCAGTGGGGCGGGCCACCAGGAAGCGTGGTCTGCCCCCCGCCCATCCGTTGGGGTCAGTGGGGGTCCGGCTCTGCTGTGCTGGGGGGCGGGCGTGTGACGGATGGTGGCTGGAGGAGTCGCAGGGGCCTCGAGGTGTAGGTGCTGCGTGGCGGGTGTAGGTGATCTCGGCCCGACGGGACCGCAGCGCAGAGACGTGGAAACAGGCCGAGACTGCAGGTACCAGGGAGGCGCCAGGGCCCGCTCCTGCCAGTGGCCAGCGCTCGGGACGTGAGTCCAGGTCCCACTAGCATCTCCCGAGTGGCCTCGGGCAGGCCCTGTCCCGGCGCCGGGGGTCCGTGTGGCTCCATCTCACCAGGCATGAAGCCCCCTGAGCTGCTGGCAGACAAGCCCCCAGGTGGGGGTCCTGCCGGCACCCCCCCCCAACCCCGCCTCACCCCGGAGGAGAGCTCCAACGGGAGGCCCCTTGGCCTGTCTGTGGGGCGGATCTTCCCGCCCGAGGGTCCCGGGCGGCCGCCTCCAGCCGTCGCCCTGCGGCGGGAGACGGACGGGCCGGTTGTGGTGGCTTTAACGTCTGGGGTCGCCGGGCAAACACGCCTGCGTTCCAGTGGGTGGGCGCAGCTGCCGGGAGGTCAGCGGGAATACAAATTACCCTTCAAAGAAACGCCTTTCTCCGGGCCGGCGGGGTCTGAGGCGGCTCAGCTCCGGCTGGGGGCTGTGCTGAGCTGAGCAAGCTGCCCCCGTGAGTGTCCAGACCTGCCGCCCGCGGACACACCGGGCCCCACGAGCCCTGGGTTCTGCCGCTGGCCTCCCGGACGCCGTATCCCCTGCACAGCCACCACCAAGCGCTTCAGAAGCCTGGTCCCTGCCTTCTTGGTCAACTACGAGGGCGTCTTGGATCCCAGCCCTGTGGGGGCTCTGCTGGATGAAGGCCCCCAGGGAGTCTCTGGGCTTCTTGGGGGCAGGCCGGGAACCTCCAGAATTCTGAAATTGAGACGCCGCCTTTGCTATGCTGGTCTGGCCCCGAACCAGGGAATCACGGGAGCTGACAGGGAGGTGGAGCCCCGGGGCTAGGAGGCTGGGGTCCCCCCACCAGGCCGGTTCACTGATGTTTGCTCACCTAGCCTTCACGGAGTCCTGTGGGGACAGGAATTAGGATACCCCGTTGTCCAGATGAGGAAACCGAGGCTCGGGGGGGCAGCTGGTCAGGGCGTGAGGATGTCTGGTGAGGGGTGGGCTTTGGGCCCAGCGCTTCTGTAGCCCCTTGAAGGTCGGCCTCGTGGCTCCCCTTCGCGCGTGAGTCTGGGTGAGGCTGTGCGTCGTGTGAGACCCCGGAGGGAGTGGGTGGTCTGGGCTCCGTGGCGGCAGCCCCTCAGGCCCCTGCTCGCTTGAGGGGCTTGTGGAACGCCCCGAGGGCCTCCTTTCAGGGGTTCAGGGTCACGTGGGGCTTTGGAGAAGGTGGGAGGGGTTGGGGCGTGAAGCCGTCTGAACAACTGCTTCTCTGACTTCTCCCCACAGGGCAGCACGCTGAGGAAGCGCAGGATGTACGAGGAGTTTCTCAGCAAGGTCTCCATCCTGGGTGTGTGCCTGCCCACGCGCTGTGCACGCCTGGGACACACACGTGCACACAGGTTCAGACACGCACTCGCATGTGCAGACACACACACATGCTCACACATGCAGACATGTGCTCACATGTGCACACACGTGCACACACACGCGTGCTTACGTGCGTGCAGTGCCCCCCCCACGCACGCGCACTGTGCATGCAGGCGTGTGGGTCCCCGTGGACACGCACACACGCACTGTCGGCGTCTGCCTCTGCCCCTCCGTGCTGTGTGTGTCCATCTGTCCACCATCGGAGCCGCTCTGCCCATGCTGGTCTGTCTGGAGGCCTCACATGGGCCCCGGTGTCGAGTGTCTCTCCTGACCTGTCTGGGGGTTTCCTCTGTGGGTGTCCCCCGTTCTTCTCATCCTGGGGTCTGACAGACACATCGACCGCGTCCCCACTGACGGTGGGGAGTGTCACAAAGGCCCCCCAGCAGCGTCTTTTCTCTGTTTGGGCCTTGCTCTGAGGCTCAGGATGGGGCGCTGTTGTCCCGGCCCAGTCGCCCAGCAGTGCAGCGTCTCCACACCTGTGTGAGGCACTTGGGAATTCCGGGTCAGGGTGTGAGTGTGTGTCGAGCAGCTCTGGTTAAGGGCCAGGTGGGCGACCTGCTGGGCAAAGTGTCGGCTCAGAGCTGAGGCCCTGGGAGACCACAGGGAATAACCGTCCAGAAACAGTTCCTGGGGGAACATCTCAGCCTTAAGCCTCAGGCTGGACGCGGGTTTGTGGGTGCAAGTGGCAAGTGAGGCTCAGCCTCCTTGTCTAAGAACCTGTGGGCTGAGGAGGAGAAAAAAGGCGCAGATTCTGGGGCGCTAGGGCGGCAAGGAGGCAAGAGCACACGATGAGGAAGAGGCAGTCTCTTCAGTAAGCGGCGCCGGGAAAAGCGGGCAGCTGCCTGTAAGAGAGTGAAGTTAGGGCTTCCTGGCGGCTCAGTGCAGCAGTTGCAGCTCCGATCCCTGGTCCAGGAGGGTCCACGTGCCACAGGGCAACCAAGTCCGTGCGCCACAGCTACTGAGCCTGTGTCCAGAGCCCTGGGCAGCCGGAAGGACTGAAGCCCGAGACCGTGGAGCCGGAGCCTGCTCTCCCCAACGAGAGGAGTCACAGTGAGAAGCCTGGTCGCCGCAGCCGGAGAAAAGCCAGGCAAAAGCAGCAGAGACCCAGCCAGCCAGAGACGCATAAACAGACAAGCCCTGAAACAGAACGACGTCAAAACATTCTCCAGCACCACCTACTGAAGCCCTCAAGATGGAGGGAAGGCCCGCGTGTCAGGCTGGGTGCAGTAGCGCTCCTGGAGGGACCAGGCGGAACTCCCTCTGACACAAACCTGAGCAGTGTCTTTTTGGCTTCATCTGCTAGAGTAATGGAGATAAAAACAAGGATGAACAAATGGGACCTAATTAAACTTAAAAGCCTTCGCACAACAAAGGAGACCATAAACAAAATAAAAAGACAGCCTGCAGAGTGGGAGAAAATACCTGTGAATGATGCAATAGGCTGGGGATGAGTCTCCAAAATATGCAGACAGCTCATAGAGCTCAGCACAAAAAACAACAAACAGCCCAATCAACAATGGCAGAAGATCTAAATAGACGTTTCTTCACAGAGGATACAGAGATGGCCAACAGGCACACGAAAAAGATGCTTCCAACTTTGCTCATTATTAGAGAATGCAAGCCAGAGCTACCGGGAGTGACCACCTCACACAGTCAGAATGGCCGTCGTCAGAAAGTCTACAGATGAACTAGGGGAGGATGTGAGAAGGGAGCCCCCTGCACCATTGGTGGTTTAGGGGAGGGTGTGAGAAGGGGGCCCCTGCACCATTGGTGGTTTAGGGGAGGGTGTGAGAAGGGGGCCCCTGCACCATTGGTGGTTTAGGGGAGGGTGTGAGAAGGGGCCCCTGCACCACTGGTGGGACTGTAAGTTGGCGTGAGATTCCTCAATAGACTGAAAATAGAGCCACCACACGATCCAGAAGCCTGGGCATATATCCAGACAAGACTATAATGAAAAAGGTGGGCGTGCCCCTGTGTTCCTGGCAGCATTAGTCACGATCGCAAAGACATGTCCGTCGACAGATGAAGGGACACAGACGATGTGGTGTGCGCGTGCGCGCACACACGCGCAGTGGAATATTACTCGGCCATAAAAAGAATGAACGGCGCCATTCGCAGCGACGTTCGTGGGCCTGGAGGTGATTGCACGAAGTGAAGAAAGCCAGGAGGAGGAAGGAAAATCCTATATGATGTCACTAGCATGTGGAACCGAAGAAACGAACTTATTTGCAGAACAGAAAGATGTTCACAGACATAGAAAACAGACTATGGTTAGGGGTGGGGTGGAGGGGAAATGAGGAGTTTGGGATTAGCAGATGCGCATCGCTACATGTAAGCTAGACGGCCAGCAGGCCCTGCAGCAGAGCGCAGGGAACTGTGTTCATGCCTTGTAATAACCTATAAGGGAAAACTTTGAAAAAGAGTGCAGAGGTGTAGCTGAATCACTTTGCTATGCGCCCGAAACTCCCAGCATTGTAAACCAAGTATGAAAGGAAAGTGTTAGCTACTCAGTCATGTCCGACTCTTGGTGACCCCATGGACTGTCCATGTTTAGTCCATGGAATTCTCCAGGCAAGAATACTGGAGTGGGTAGCCTTTCCCTTTTCCAGGGGATCTTCCCCACCCAGGGATCAAACCCAGGTCTCCTGCATTGCAGGCAGATTCTTTGCCATCTGAGCTACCAGGGAAGATGGATAAAAATCAACTATACTTCGGTTTTAAAAATGGTTAATAAAAAAACAGGGACATGGATGCGGATGGTCCTTTCGGCAATTCCCACAATGACAAGAAGATGGAAAGAACCTAAAATCTGTCATCACAGGAAGGGACTCGCGCCCGGGTGCCTGTGGTGCAGGGTTGCCTCCAGTGATGCACGTGGACGAGGCCTCTGCACGTCAACACGTGTCAGGACGGGTCGGAGACACGTGTGTGTCTGCACAGTTTTGGCAACGCTGCATGGTGTTTGCAAAGCTGCATCACGGTAAAGGTGTGAGACCACTGACGGGAGGAAACCAACCAAACCCTTGAAGATTAAAAAAAGAATTCCACCAAATCCTTAATAGTCGCAGCCTCTGGGGATGGAGAGCGGGCTCAGGCTGAGACGGAGGGACTGGGTCCTGTCAGTGCAGAGTCTGAGGAGCAGCTCCGAAGCGGCCGTGGCCAGGTGGTTCCGCGATTCCATTCGGGATGGATGCTGCCTGTGCTGGCCGTTCCAATGTTCTGAGTATTTTTTCCACTTTACAACGGGAAGGGCACGTCTGTGGAGTCAGGGCCCTGGGCGCTGTGAGCAGTGGGCGCAGGCTGCCTGCCCGGGGCGGCCCTGCAGCTCCTCGGGCTTCACCGGGGGAGCAGAGACGTCCCGACCCCATTTCCCGGGGAAGAAGCAAGCTGCAGGCCGGGGCAGGAGCGCGAGGTCTCCCGGGAGGAGAGCGGGTCGGGCTCGGGGCCGGAGGGCCGTGCCCTCCTGGAGCCTGGCCCCTGGCAGGCCCCTTCCCAGCAGGGTGCCTGCCGCTCGCTTGGCTGTGCTGGGGGGGGGGGAGGGGCACCTTCGGGGCACCTCTGGCGTTTCCTGGGGGATTTCTACCGCGTTCCCTGGCAGCATGGAGGCTCCCCTAGAAGGGCTGCGTTGGGGTGACCCCACGTGGGCTGACCGTCTGCACCTGGAGCTGAGCACAGCAAAAGTGCCCTGAAGCGTCCACCTCGGAGGTCAGGGCCAAGGAGTCGCCCACCAGCTTCTCCCGACCCTTTTCTCCTGGGATTTGCATCGTCGGGGAGGAAGCCCTGATTCTCCGGCCTCAGGTTGTTCAAGGTCTCAAGTGTAATAGAAAAACCTGCTGATCAAACATGAGGAAGTGAGCTTCCTGAGCCAGAGGCTGTAAAGTCAGAGGCTCTCGTTGCCTTGGAAGGAGACCAAACGCCAAACGCCAGTCACGCGTTTACCGGCACCGGTTTCCTCGTGGGGACAGACCGTGGTCCCTGCCAGAGTCACCTGCGGTCACGCGGGGGCCCCACCGCCTCCTGCGGGCGTGGGGCGCGGATTGCGGGGCAGGTCCCACCCAGGGCAGCGGCTGGCGGGCAGCTTGCTGCCACGGGCTCCCCACCTTCCCTGCCGCCCGCAGCAGAGGCGCCGCTCCAGCCCGGGCTCGGTCAGACGCCGGTGCTTCGGGGTGTGCGGCCCTGGCATGAGCTGTCGAGCCGAGAGCCCCTGCCCGTAGGCGGGCCCCAAGATGGACGGCCTGCCGCGCGTCTCAGCGGCTGACGCGCGAGTGAGTGCTGAGCACAGGCCAGAGGAGTTTCTTTGACCGAGAAAGAACCGATAGGCGATCGTTAGTTTCTTATAAGAGGAGCTGGTTATTGTGTTTCCTTCCAGAGGGCTGAGAGCGGACGATGATGGGGAGGGAAGGCGCGAGGGAGCGGGGGAGGGTGCAGAACTCGGGGGCGTTAACCTTGCCCCGGCCCGAAGTATCTTGGCCTGAAATAACGGAAGGTGGTCCACACCTCCGTCAGAACGTAAACTCGGTCGTGTGCTCTTGGGGGCGCTGAACGGTGTTTTATAAACAGCGAATGGCTTCAGCCTCTGAATTATTTAAACCCCTGAGCAGCCTGAGTGCCGAGCTGCAATTACATTGTTTTCAAAACTCCAGGCAGCTCTGTTCTCTCAAAGATAAAAGCATTTCAGCCCAGGTTACGCTGGACACACGCCCACGGCCCCTCGTTCCGTGTTTACGCTGAGCCCGTGGTTGGCGTGGGCCAGGCCCGGTCTGGGTTCTGCGCCCTCGTGCCCTTGCTGGGCCGTGGCTGCCTCCTGGCCCCGCGCACTCGTGGGGAAGCCTGCGCCTCCTGCGCAGACAGGTGCTGTCTTGTTCATCCCTGTGAGTTAGCAAAGCCTCGTCGCCCCAGGCCTGGCCACGTGGGCGTTTCCTGAGGTGGTCTGGGGAGGGGCACTGCCCCCGGGACTCCCCGGCCTCCCGTGACCCCTGTGTCCCCCCTCAGCATCCCTGGAGAAGTGGGAGCGTCTGACGGTGGCCGATGCCCTGGAGCCTGTGAGGTTTGAAGATGGAGAGAAGATTGTGGTCCAGGGTCAGCCCGGGGACGACTTCTTCATCATCACGGAGGTGAGTCCAGCTCGGGCGGGCGGGGGCCCCCACAGCAGCTCCAGCCAGGGGGGCTGTGGAGTCGGGTGAGGCCTGGTCTGCACGCGCCGCCCTGCCCGGCGCTCCACGCCCACCGCCTCCGTTGGCCGTGTGGACAGCGGCCTCGGGCCCCCACCGGCATCCTCGCCCTGGGACCCACGGGTCTCCCCTGGCCCCCAGGCCACCCCACGCAGATGTTACGGACACCAGACATACCAGCCGAGCGCGTGAAGCTGGGGGCCCGGGCTTGGTCGAGGGAGGGGAGAGGCTGCCCCAAATGGGACCCAGGGGGCCGTGTGCATCCTCGCAGGGGAAGCGTGTGAGCTGGGGGCCTGGGGGGTCTCCCCATGTGGCTTCTCACAACCATGTGAACTGGCCGTGGTCCCCGGTCGAGTTTGGTGTGAGAGGTGGGCACCAGCTTCCCTCACCTGGGCCCGTGTGAGTCACCGGCCGGCCGCCCCCCCCCGCCCCCTCCCGCGGCGACAGCTGGCTCTGCTGTAATCCGTGGCGGCCACGCTCAGCCTGCCGCTGATGGGCACGGGCAGCTGCGGAGCCGCATATCCCCCCACCTGGGGCCGGGGCTTGGCCGTGGTCCCCGGAGAGGAGCCACAGCCGTCCCAGGGTGGACGGGGGCGGGGGGCGCCTGGCCGTGGGGCCCTCCCCATGACGCAGGCCGAAAACTATGTGGGTCTGGCTTGCTCCCTGCTGCGCCGGGCCTCCTGGTGGGAAGGGTTTCTGTCGCCCGCCCGCCGGGAAAGCGCGTGCTCCAGCCCCGTGCTCCAGCCCCGCGAGCTGCCCTCGGAGATCAGGCGCTCACAGCACTGTGGAGGCCAAGAGAGGGTCCCTGAGCCGTCCAGGGAGAGCCAACCCCGCCTGGGGGTGGTGCAGAGAGGGCACAACCCGGGGACGGGGGGCCGGCACCCCCAGCTTGGAGCCACCATCTCAGTTTGAAACAGCGGAAGGGGGCTCCCCGGCTGCTGTGCGTGAGCGTGCGTCCTCCCACAAGCGGTCCCCTTCGGTGCCTCAGGCCACACGCTTGCCCCGTGGCCGGGGGTCCTGGGGGGCTTGCCCTGGACTCCTGCAGAAGCTCCTCCTGGGAGAGTGCCTGCGGTTCTTCCAGCTGCCTGCCTGGCTGCTCCCGCGGGAGCCGTCGGAAGGCTGAAGGGTCAGGAGAACGGCCACGGGAGGGTCTTGAGGGGGCGGGCACGAGCTTCACCGTGTGCACTTGGGAATGGGGCCGGCCACCTTCCAGTCCTGGCGCCGGGTGCACCAGAGCCCCCGGGCCGGGCCGGGGAGCCGTCCACAGGAAGCCTTCCTGCCCTGGGGCGGGAGACTCATTTGGCAATCAAGTTTCTTGAAAGAAAGGGAAAGAACCCCAGACAGAACAAATTACGCTTCCTGCCGGCGCAGTCTCCGCTCCATAGACCGAGAGGTGGCAACCCTGCGTGTCAGCCCCGGCCCCGCGAGTCGGCCCGGCCCCGGCTGTGGCCTCACAGAAGGCTCCCGCCTGCTGGCGCCAGAGGTGACCCCACGGGTGGAGCCTCAGCCTCACTCAGAGCACCTCCAGGGCCTTCCTCCCAGGACTCAGCTGCTCCCGTCCCTGCAGGTCGCGGTCCTGCTGTCGGATCCTCCTGCGAGTCCGTGGACACGCCGGGGTCTGGCTCGCGGTTTCTGGAGCGCGTTCCAGCAGAAAGCTGCTTGCGTTCTCCGAACACAGCCCAGGGGGGTGCGGTGCGCACTGGCCTGCACTGTGGGCTTTCCTTTCTAAACATTTAAATTGTCAGTATTTAGAAATCAGGCTGAGCACCGACGAATTGGTGCTTTTGAACTGTGGTGTTGGAGAAGACTCTTGAGAGTCCCTTGGACTGCAGGGAGATCCAAACAGTCCATCCTAAAGGAGATCAGCCCTGGGTGCTCATTGGAAGGACTGATGCTGAAGCTGAAGCTGCAACACTTTGGCCACCTGAGGTGAAGAGCTGACTCACTGGAGAAGACTCTGATGCTGGGACGGATTGGGGCAGGAGGAGGGGATGGCAGAGGATGAGATGGCTGGATGGCATCACCGGCTCGATGGACGTGGGTCTGTGCGAGTTCCCGGATACAGTGAAGGAAAGACGAGCCTGGCGTGCTGCAGGCACGGGGTCGCGGAGGCAGAGGCTCCTGAGGACTCAAGGGCAGCAGAGCCATGCTCCGCGTGGGAACTCGGGTCGGCCTCTGGACCGGCGCCCCTGCCCGGCTGCTGCTTGCCGCCTGGGTGCCGTGCCCCTCGCCTTGCGCCTCCACACCCGCCACCGTGCCGCGCTCTGGGCTCTGCACTCACTTGCAGGCCGCTGAGTTTGTAGCTTGGTTCTTGTGCTCGTGAGGCTGAGGGGAGGAGAGCGACTCTCTGGGGCCAAGGGCTGTGCGTCGGGTCCACGGCCACAGAGCTGTGTCAGCTGGACCTGCAGGGTCCTCACGGAGCCTCGGCAACCGTGGCAACTGGGGCTTCCAGGGCGAGCCCCACGGGCAGCCTGCCCCTCCCCCCCCGCCGCCGAGGACCCGCGGAGAGCAGCTGGCGGGCCCCGCAGGCTCCAGTGCACGGGACCCCCACTGTGGGTGCGGCTGTGTGTGAGGGAGGTGTGCGTGCTGCTTCCCCGGGGTCCCTTGGGCCCCTTCCGCTGGAGAGGCAGGTGGGTGCTGACCGCTTGTCTCGGCTGCTCCGGGGCCTGAGGTTTCTTGGCACCTCCATTAGAGGCCGTGAAAGCCGAGCTGTGGTCGTCTTCGGGGGCACACCTGGCACCACAGTGTGGTCTGTGTTCCGGGCAGCGGGAGGTGGGGCAGGGGCCTCCCCGGGGGCCCTGACGCCTCCTGCACAAAAGCTGTCCACGGGAGCCTTGGGAGAGCGACTCCGGGCTCTGTGGGAGCTCGGCTGTGTGGCTGAGGCCCCACTGCTGACTGGGTGGTGGAGGTCGGGGAAGGGCGTGGGGGCTGACTCCCAGGAACGGCGGTGGTGCTGGCCCTGGAGGGTAACCCCGCCCTCTCGGAAGGTGCAGCTTTCACAGCCTCGTTCGATGTATTTGAAGCGGCCTCCTTGGCAACTTGGGTATTTTTTGCTTTTTTTCTGTGATCCACCAAACTGAGGAAGTCACGGTGGGGCCTCGGGGTTCACAGGCGTCACGGGCTCAGAACTGAAAGGCAGGCTGAGCGTCTGCAGCCTCACGCCGTGTTTCCTGCCTGTGGCCCCAGCCACCTCTGAGGGGGGCGCAGTATCTCCCCACGCCAGCCCTGTGCTCCCCCGAGCCCCCCGTGACCCTGATTCCTCTGGAGGATGTGCTGGAGCGTCTGAGTAGATCCCTTATGCAGGCTGTTTGCTTATTTGTACAATTCAGTGTGGCCTCAGCCCACAAAGCAGACAGCCAGACAGGAAAGGACGTTTGCCCTGTGGATGTGCCGGGAAGGACCCAGGCTGCTGGACCCAGGGGCCTGGTCCAACGTGGGTCTCCAGGTGTTTCTGCAAAGGTGTTTCTCTGATGCAGTTGACACCGACATCCGCCGACCTGGAGGCCGGGCCCCTAGCTCCGCGAGGAGTGGGGAGTGTGGACTGGCGGGGCCCTGCCCCCTCGGGGTGGACCTGAGGCCGTGCCGGGTGCGGGCTGCCCTGGCGCTGCTGCTGCTCACTCCCGCCTTCCGCCAGGCCTCTGTCTGCCCCCTGCTCTTCAGGTGGGTGCAGGCTGCCCTGGGCGCTGTGTCCCCCGTGTGAGGGGCTGACAGGGACCCCCACCTGCACAGACGTGAGGACCAGCCCCTGCACACACTGGACGCGGCGTTGCCAACGCCTGCTGGGTGCCTGCTGGGGCTCAGTGGGCCCCGGGGCCTCTGCCAGGCCTGCGGCGGGCGCTCCTTGTCTCTGGGCTCTGCGTCACGCCAGCCGTCTCTGAGGCCGTGGGGGCCTGCCAGCCCCGTGGACAGTGGACCCCAGCGCTCCAGGAGTGTGTTCTCTGGAGGCCAGAGCAGGCATGCGGCCGTCAACCTGGGGCCGCTCGGACATGAGGACAGAAGGCACAGTGGGTCTCCCGGGGCCCGGCCAGCGGCTGAATGTGGAGTCCGAGGCAGCCCGGCCACTCTGGGACCCCGTCTAGTCACCGAGGCCCTGAAGCGCCTGGTGGCCCCGCGGGTTCTTGGCCACTGACGGCGGGAGCCACAGGGCTCCTGGAAGCGTCTGCAGGACAGAGCCCGGGGGGCTGCCCAGGGAGGGGGCTGGCAGGCGGGGCCTGGTGAGGAGCACGGGCTGCCTGCAGCCCTGGGGACTCAGTTTACCCCCGGAAGGACTCTGGGCACAGGCCGAGGCCCGGCCTGGGTCTCAGTCCTCGGTCCTGACGCAGCCCACCCTGTGGGTGACTCCACGTGACAGAGCCTCGGGGGCCGGTGGGCAGCTGGGCAGAGCCGGTTCCCTCCAGCCTGCTCCCACAGCCAGGAGGCGTTACCATGGAAACCCAAGGCTGGACGCAGCTCCTCTCCTCGCAAGTCACTCTTGTGAACGTCCCTGACGTTGACGCGACCGCTGAGTGGCCACTTCGAAGCCGTCTCTGGAGGGGCCTCTGTGTTCATCGCCATCTCGGGAACTTTCAGGGAGACACCCGAAAGCCCCACTGTGCGCCGGGCTGAGGCTCAGTGCCCTGCAGGGGCGGTGGCCGCCGCTGGGCCGTGTGCGGGGTGTTCGCCGAGGTGGGGGAACCGCTTGCGCAGACCTGCCCTGGCCCCAGGCGGAGACGGGGAGGCCGGGGTGGAGCCGGGGCCCGCGCTCCAGTGGGCTGCGTGTGGACGTGTGAGTGGAAATCCTCCAGGTGGGGGAGGTGGGCGGGATGTCCAGAGGAACCTCAGGCCCAAGGCTATGGCGGGCAGGCGCGGGGGCAGGCCGAACCAGCCCCCTGCCCTACAGACAAGGGCTTTGGATGCCCTCTGAGACCCCCTGCAAGGGCAGGAACGTTGTGTCCAGCTGCCCAGGCTTCTTAGGAGCTGGACGACGGCAGCGGTCCCGCCCGGGACTCCCGGCTCCTGGGGGGCCTCCTGCGGGCCCGGGGGTCTGCCTGTCCTGGACCCCTGCTCCTCACCACGGGCCTCTCTGATGGCTCGCCCTGCCCCTCCGCCGCCAGATGACGGCCTTCGCGGCTCAGCCGCAGGGGCCCCACAGGGAGGTGCCTGAGGGCAGTCCACATCTGCGTGATCCCGCCGCGGTAGGTGCCAGACTGTCGTGTCCGGGGAGAGAGCGGGGCCTGAGGTGTTGGAGCATGGCTGTCTCGGTCCAAAGGCAGCAAGAAGACACTCTCCGCTTCTGGGCTGAACCAGGCGCGCGTTTCCAGAAGCCCGGCTGGGCCGAGCGCCTTCTGCCTGCACGTGCACCCACCCCGCCCACTCAGCTGTGTGTCATCCCTGCCGGCTCGGTCACCAGCGCCCGGAGGGCTCCCATCTGGACCGCGTCCGTTCTGCGTCTCTGAAGGGTGGCTTCAGTTCACAGCAACGTGGAGGGAACGTACGGAGGTCCGCCCTGCACGGCCTCCCCACCAGGCAGCCCTGCCCGGCTGTGGGCCTCCTTGCACGCGTCCCCGCAGCCCAGCCTGGGCACTCAGGCCCTCATTGGCCACCACTGCATCACACGAGCGGCCTCCCTGCCGGGAGAGGCCTCACGCCGTCCCTGCCCGCCTGGCGCTCCCACGCCGGCGCCTAGCTCTTCAGCGTCCCCCGGTTCCCCTTTTCCAGGTGGTCCTGCGGCTGGAATCACGGGGCCTGAGGCCGTCTCTTGCTGGTGCCTTTCAGCCAGTGATCTGCGTGCGCGTTTCCTCCGTGGCTCTCCAGGGCTGGACGGCTCACTGTTTCTAGCACTGAGTACAGTCTACCGTCTGGATGTCGGTGGCGTGCAGCTACCCGGCTGCGTCTGACTCTGTGGGCCCCGCGGACGGCCGCGCGCTGGGCTCCCCCGTCCTTTGCCAGTCTGCGTATCTGTCACCTTCGAAAAGGCCCTTTGGTTGCTTCCAGGTCTTGACACTTAGGAAGGAAGCTGCTCCGAGCATCTCTGTGCTGGTTCTTGTGGCCTCACGACTTCAGCCTCGTCCTCTGAGCAGGTTCCGGGGAGCTCCATGCACTGCCGTCTCTGAGGTGGCGACCCCCGTCTGGTGTCTGCTCGCTGCTTGAGCGTGCCTCTGCTGACCGTCTGCGGGGCTCTCACGCCCAGATGGCCCAGCCCCTGTCTTGGGCGGCTCTGATGTCCCCTGCGAGGGTCAGAGGAGCCCAGGGGGCTCCTGGGTCCTAATTCATCGCCCAGTGGCCTCGTCCTCTGGGGGCCAGTCCTCTAGGAGCCCCCTTTTATAGGTCCTAGCCTGTGCACCCCAGTCGCCCTTTCCTTGGGGAGGACAGCTCCCAGCGCCAGCCACGTGAGCACGCCTAGGCGCCAGACGACCTGACCGCGTCCCCTTGTGAGCCGTCCGGCTCTGCTTTCCCAGGTCCTTGAGGCAGTGGTGTTCCCAGACCACAGACGTGGATCCCGAGGTCCCGTTTTCTCCCCAGCACCAGCGGGGGCAGAGATAAGCAGTGTGCACAGACCGTGGCCGTAGAGGGAGACCCTGCAGACGCGCCGTCCTGGACAGATCAGCCTGTGGGAGTGTCAGCCCCCACCCCCGCCGCTGCCCGCTGGCCGGTGGCGGGGGTGGGCGGCCCGAGGGCGGCTACCCTCCCAGTCTCAGCCAGGCTGCCCTGGGCCTGCGCGCCTGGCTCCCCGTGTCTGGCCGTGGCCGGACGCCTGCCCGTCCTGCCGGTGAGGCAACTGAGGTTTGGGCGGTGCCCGGCTTTCGCCGGTGGCCAGCATGTGGAGGAGCCAGGCCTGAGCCGCGGGGGCTGTGCGGGGCTGGCCCCAGCCGCGTCGGGGCGCTGCTGGCGGGGCTTCCTGTACCTGCACCCGTGTCCCCTCTCTCGGTCGCCCCTTAATTTATGGGAAGTGGTGCCAGTTCCAGTTTCTGGCCATGACGTTGTTGTTGTTAAATATGTATTTGTTGAAATAAGTGCATTCCCCTGGTGGCTCAGAGGGTGAAGAACCCGCTTGCAATGCAGGAGGCCCCGATTCAGTCCCTGGGTCGGGACGATCCCCTGCAGAAGGGAATGGTCACCCACTCCAGCGTTCTGGCCTGGAGAGCCCCAGGGACGGGAGCCTGGCGGGCTGCAGTCCATGGGGCCCTAAAGAATCAGATGCGGCCGAGCGACTGACATCTTCACAGCTCCTTTTTGTTCTCCCTGAACTTGGCGTCAGTGGGCCCTGAGCCTGAGTTCTCACTGCAAGGCGGGCCGGGGCTCAGGTTCACCCCTGTGCACTGAGAGGCGCGTGTGTCCCTTCCCTCGCTGGGCTGGACACGCACAAGGGCTGCGACAGACTCCGGTCTGTGCCCAGCGGCTGGGAGCCAGGGGGGCTCGTCTCTCTCCCTGGACGCCGTCTGCCCAGCCCCTAACCCGACCCCCTGGGGTTGCGCCCCTGGCGCTGACCCGTCTGCCCTGTTGCCCCAGAGTTCTGGGGGCACCTGTGGGTTCTGGGGGCGCCTGCGGGTTCTGGGGGCGCCTGTGGGTTCGGGGCGCCTGCAGGTTCTGGGGCTCATGCGGGTTCTGGGGGTGCCTGTGCCTGCTGGTCCTCACTGGTCAGTTCTCTTAGTCCTTAGGTGGCATCCGGCTCACAAGCCAGAGGCCTGGGTGACAACCTGCAGGATGGGGGGACCTTGAGGGGGCGAGGCTGCCCTCCCTGCCTCGCTAGGCGCAGTCCCCATGGCCGGAACCACGATTCCCGACGGCCATCACCTGCACTGTTGGGGGCTCTGGGCCGGGCTGGGAGGCGGTTTTGGGGAGCGGGAAGCCCGAGGCACTGCTTCAACGAGCGCGTCCCCCTCGACCTTGGCTGCTTCCTATCTCATAAAGGTCATGCATGCCCATTGTCAAAACCAGAGTTGGTTTGGGTTTTGCCTCTGTAGAAAAATTTCAAACATGAAAAATGTTTTAAGGAAAACGGGTCTCTTGTGAGAACCCATCTCCCCCAGGCTCTGACAGGGACGCCCTTCCCGTGCGTCCTCCCGGGCTGACTCCTCTGCGACCCGGTTTATTTTGAGAGCTGGGCTAGAGTCAGTGAGTGAGAAGTTTGGGGAATGTGGCCTGGATCCTGGCGAGTGTGTTTTTCCAGCCCCCAGAGTTCCGGTGCTCAGTCCCTGGAGGACGTCTGCGCCGCCTTTTCTGCCGTCTGGGAAAGGAGCTCGGATGGGCCGGCTGCTCCGGGCCCGTGATGGTCTCTCTGGGGTGGGAAGAGCTGGGTGTGTGCTGGGCACGCCGGGGCCCATGTCGTGGGAACGCCGGGCCCTGCTGGCCGAGGCCCCACCCCGCCGAGCCCATCTGTGCGTTTCCCTCGCTCCCGCCCCGGGCTTGCTGGCTGTACCTTCCCAGGACAGGGACTGTCTGCCTTTGCATCAGGGCCCGGCGGTGGTGGATGGTCAGCCTTGGCTGCTGAAACGGAGACCCCCGGGGCTGCTGCGCAGCTTCCCTGCCTCGTGAAGCAGTGACCCAGGGTCATCGCGGGCACCCGGGGCGCGTGGCCCTGTCCTGTGGCCCAGCTGCCCTGGCCCCCGGGGCAGACGTTCCCTGGTGGAGGCGGGGCTGCGGCAGCAGGAAGAGAGTTGGTCCAGCGCACGCCCCGCCAGGGACATGCGGTCCGTGGGCACGTGCCCGCAGCCCAGATGTGCAAGGACCTGGTGGGGCTGGCCTGTCCTGGCAGCTCTGCTTGCTCGGGGCTCCTCCGAGGGCCTTTCTATGTGTCCATGCTCACACCATCCAGCGTGGAGGGTCTGTTAGGACCTCGGTCTTCTGAGCCTCCACGTCAAGGCCCTGGTGGGAAAGCGCTGTCCGTCTGTCCCAGTGGAAACCAATTTCAGCTCATCAGCCTGCGTGGCTCATAAGACGGGCTGGGCCACGCGTGACCGGGAGGGATGCTGTAGTGACTGTGAGGGACTCGCAGGTTCCAGAGAAGACAGATCCGGGAGGGGTCTGCGCGAGGTTGGGGGGCTGCCTGGGGGGCAGACGGGTGAGGAACAGAGCTGAGCCCGTCCCTGTCTCCTGTGCCCCAGGCCTCGCCCCCGTCCCGAGCGGGCAGGGCAGAACTTGGGGAGGGAGCCAGTCACTTTGGCTGCAGGTGAACTCGTGACCTGCTCTGACCGGTGAGGTGTGAGGGGAGGGTGCCTGGAGCTTCCAGGTTTTCCTGTCGATGGCACTGGGGAGGCATTTAGCGACTCCCGGAGCGGTGGCAGCCGTGGTCACACCATGAGGGTCCGACCGAGGCCACGAAGGAGGCGAGGAGGAGCCCAGGGGCACACGCACCTGCGGGCCTCTGGGTCGGCCAGCCCGGAAGCCGCCTGCATCTTCTGGTTTGGGGACAGCGGTCAACCTTAGTAGCCTTCAGACACGTTGAGCTAGGTTTTCTCTTGTTTGAGGCTTGAAGCCTCTCAGGTGCTGTAAGCCTTGAGTGAACCAGGAAACTTCAGATCCATCCTGGGGTCCAGATGAGGAGAATGATCCAGCTGTAAAGTGGGAAATTGTCTGAAATGGGAGCGTAAGTGGTGTAAGTGGAAAGGCGTGAGTGTAAATGATATTTAGGTCAGTGCAGCATCGTCTCCAGAGAGTCGCTGCGGCCCCTGTGGTGTTGTCAGCCCTGCACTGACTGCCCTCCCATCCAGGGGAGCAGGTCTCTGCTCCTCTCCGTGGCATCAGCGTGAGACCATGTGTCCTGCAGGCCCCGCCCGTTGGCCCGGGTCTGTGGACGTCTCACCCAGGGAGGACTCCCGGGTCGGGGGTTTCCGGCCCAAGGAGCACTCCCGGCGGGGGGGAGGGGTCCGGCCCAGGGAGCACTCCCGGCAGGGGGCAGGGTCCGGCCCAAGGAGCACTCCCTGCGGGGGGGGGGGTGTCCGGCCCAGGGAGCACTCCCGGGTGGGTGGAGAAGTCTGCTCATTCCAGGTCCCTCTGTCTGTCCACCAGCATTGTAAACACCCCAGATGCCTGGGAGCTGAGAGGCCCCGGGGCCGGAAGGGGCCACAATGGGGCTGCCCAGGGCCAGAGGTCCCAGGCCTGGTGGGCGCTGGCAGGGTCTTCTGACTGCGTCTCGCAGCCCGGGCAGAGGGGTTCACTCGTTAACCCGGCCGCGGCCGGGCCAGCACGTATGTTTCTGGGTCGTGGTGAGCCGAGTCCACGGGGAGACAGACTGTGCTCGTCTGTGTGGCCAGGGTGTTGGCACTGGCTGTCCAGACTGGGGACACGCGTGAGCAGCAGGTAGCCGAGGCCCTGGTGGGCGCAAGAGGACCCCGGTGCCACAGGAACCTTGTCCTGGGGCCCCAGCTGCTCGGCCGTGCTGCGGACGTGCCCTGCTGGGGGCCAGCATGGATACAGAGGGCGCTGTGCCCATCTGCGTGGCTCAGAGCCGCTGGAGACCGTGCAGGCCGGTGGGGTGGCTGGGGAGGCCTCGCCCTGACTCCTCAGCTGCGTGGGGAAGACCCCAGTTTGGACGAGGCTCCAGCCCCCGACCCCAGGCGACAGGCCAGGGACTCTGCCTTTGGAAGACCCCAGGGCTGGCCGTGGCTGCTGAAGCTGCGTCTCGGGTGTGGGCTGTGGCCTCATTCATCGCTGAGCCTCGGGGTCTGCAGGCGCCCCATCACCGCGCAGGGGGAGCGCGACCCCCAGGCCACACTGCCCCTGTCCTTGAGACTGAGGCCAAGGTTGGCTGGGGGGAGTGCTGCCCAAGAGATGGCCCTAGGTTCTGCCGGCACCCAGCCCAGGGGGTGGCCGGGGTGTGCCCTGCGCTGAGCACGGCTCCCGGAGCCTGCACCTTGCTCCAGGTGGGGGCGTGCGGAGCTGGCAGAAGGGGGTTGCAGACAGGACCCTCGGGGGTGAGCCCAGGAACCCCCACCCTGGCCCGCTGGGCCCTGGCTGGCTGGCCCTCACGCGCGCCCTTGGCCTCTGCAGGGCGCAGCTTCGGTCCTGCAGCGCCGGTCCCCCAGCGAGGAGTATGTGGAGGTCGGGCGCCTCGGGCCCTCTGACTACTTCGGTGAGTGCGGGCTCTCTCCCGGGGGGGTGGCCAGCTTGTGGGGCCCCAGCAGGCCCTGGGCGGGGGCGGGGGAGTCCCGGGAGGCCTGGGCGCCGTCCCCCTGGGGAGGGCACCCCGATGCCCGCAGCCCTGACGCCCCTCGCCCCCAGGGGAGATCGCGCTTCTCCTGAATCGGCCCCGGGCAGCCACGGTGGTGGCGCGGGGGCCCCTCAAGTGCGTGAAGCTGGACCGGCCCCGCTTTGAGCGCGTGCTGGGGCCCTGCTCCGAGATCCTCAAGAGGAACATCCGGCGCTACAACAGTTTCATCTCGCTCACCGTCTGAGCGCCCCCCGCCCTCCGGGAATAAGCGCGGTGCCTCCCGGAAGGCAGCCCTCTCCCCGCCTCCCTGCCCCGACCCCCTCGAGGCCCCTCTCAGGGAGCCCGCCCCCCACCCCGTCTCCTGCGGCGCCGGCAGCTCCCTGGCCCAGGCCTGGCGACGTGACGCCGCTGGGCTGCAGTTGGTCTGGGGCGATGACGTCCCTGTTCTTGGAGCTGGAAGCTGAGGCTGCAAAACTCAAGCCCCTCCCTCAGACGTGTGCCTCCCCCGGGTCCCTCAAGATGCCAGAGCTGGAGAGGCTCTGGTGGCTTCAGCCAGGCTTGGCCTCGGAGCAGGGTGTGGGGTGGTGAACTTCCCCTCTTCCGGAAAGCCCGGCACACCGGCCAGTTTGCCTGACCATCAGGGCGGGGGCTGTCTCCCTGGGCCAGGATGCCCAGCAGGGAAGGCCCCGGTGTTTGAGTCTGGGGCTTCCCCAGGCATGGGAGGCCTGCCCCCACTGCTCCACAAAGCAGCCTCTTGGAGACTTGGAGGGGGTGCAGGGACCTTCTGAGCACCTTCTGGACGCAGCTGTGAGCCACCTTCCCGCAGACAGGCCTCCGCTACCGGGAGCATCGCCCTGGGAAGGCGGGTGTCCGAGCCTCTCCCCGAGCAGGAGCGTGTGTCAGGCCAACCCACGGCTCGCACACCTAGGTCATCCATCGACTGACTGCCCCCCGGAAGTGCCGTCGGGCCTGCTCCCAGTGGAGCGGGAGCGGCCGGGGCCTGTGCGCATGGGTGACCTGAAGTGCCAGCGAGACGCCGTGCGGCCTGGGGAGCTGCCCAGGCTAAGGGGACCCCTGCTTTGCCTCTGAGTGTCTCTGTGGTGTGTGAGCCCTACCCTGTTCATCACGATGTTCCGAATGCCGCATGTGTTATTAAATGCGTAGTGAAGTTCATCTGCCCGACTCCGGGTTTCAGTCTAAAATTTTTAGAGAAGACTTTCTTCCTTTTGTCTGTCTCTCTTCTGGTCAAATAGTCATAAAACTTAGCGTCTTAACCATTTGTAACCTCAGGGGCGTTAAGCGCGTTCATACAGAACTTTCTCACCTTCCCAGCCTGAGACCCCGTCCCCGTGGACGCTGACGCCCCTCCCCCAGCCCCGGCCCCCTCCTGTCTGTCTCCGTGGCCCTGACTCCTCCGGGACCTCAGAACTGGGGTCAGACAGTGTCTGTCCTTCCGTGTCTGGCTCATTTCATGGCTGTGTTCTCAAGGTTCACATGCGATGGAGCCGGGCCAGCATTTCCTTCCTTCTCAGGGTTGAATCATGTCCCGTGTGAGCGTGGACCACGCTTTGTCTCCATTCACCCCACCGATGGCGATGGTCCCTGGGGCTTTCAGCCGCCTGCCACCGTCATAGCTGACAAGCTGGCTGCGGCCCCCAGGGGGCGGGGTGCTGGCAGCTTTCAGGGTGTGAAGCCACATAGCAGGAAGCAGGCCCCGGGCCCACCCTGGGGGACCACGCTCTGACAGCCTGGGGGCAAGTTTCTGAGCAGCGGCTCGGGAAGGGGCTGACGGTGGGGAGCACGTGCCGTCTGATCCTCCTGTCCAGACTTCGGGGAGCAGCAGGCCTGCGCCTCACCTAGGACGGCCGGCTCAAGACCACAGTCTACGGCCCCACCACGCGGGGTGCATGTCGGCTGCACCATTCCCAGAGAGCCCTCAGGCTAGCTTTCAGGCTCCTGCTGTGAGGGTGCGAAGGGCCCACTGCCCAGGGCCTCCCAGACAGGCTCCCTGGGAGAGTTGGGCACAGCTCCAGGATGAAATCTGAGCCAGGACGGGGTCTTGACCCCCAGAGAGCTGCTGCTGCTGGTCTAGGCAGCAGCTTCTGGGTCGACAACAGGCGTACGGCCTGCGGGCACCTGCCCTGGGCCTTGTCTCGAGGGCTGTGAGCAGTGGCCTCTGGAGCCAGGATGGGAGCTTTGGCTCAACCAGCACTGGGGGAGCTGTCGTGAGCCCTGTCCGTCCAGTGGGCAGGCGTCCGCTGTGCACGGCACGGAGACGGCCGTTTGTTGAGGGCCGGCCCAGGTCCTACTCCACACGCTCCGGGAAGCTCTCCCAAACCCCCGGGCTTAGGGGCTGTCCTGCTCTGGGGTCCCGCTGCCCCCAGGTACTTGCCAAGGAGAGAGAGCAGCCACCTAAGACCCCTGCTCCTCCTGAGGGCTGAGGCTGCGCCATCCAGGACGCAGGGAGGGCAGAGGCCACGGGCTTCTCTGCAGCAGGAGTGAGGTCAACGCGCACACCCTTCAGTTTCCTTTGAAGGATGTCTACTGAGTAATAAAACCACCACACACCGCAAAGCGCCGCACACAGTAACACGCACGTGTGTAAAACAAGCGGGGTTCTCTGTGTCCCCCAGTTTAAGCAGTTCATGTATATGAAACAAATGATGTTCTCTGTTATGTCCTCCAGTTTAAGCTGTTCACGTATATGAAACAAGCGGGGTTCTCTGTTGTGTCCCCCGGTTCTAAGCTGCCCGTGCCTGGGGGGCCCGACGTCATCACAAAGGACCCTCCAGGAGGGAGGTGGGGGCCCCGGGTCAGAGAGAGGACGGGGGAGGAGGCAGTCGGGGAGGAAGAAGCCAGATGCTCAGGACGAGGTCAGACCACGGAGCGAGTTGCCTCAAGGAGTTGGGAGAGGAGGACGCAGACCCTGCCCAGCACCTCCGGAAGGAGCCAGCTCGCGGGAGCTTTTCAGACCGACCTCTGGGTTGTAGGGTTAAGTAGTGGTTGAGCTGCTGAGTTTGGGGCATTTTGTTACAGCAGCCGCAGGACGGTCATACGCACCCCTGCTGGTGCTGGGCTGGAGCTCGGACACCACAAGGGCAGGTTCCCCCCCAGCCTTGGGGTGTGCTCCTGAGGCCCAGGGTCTCCCTGGACTGGGGCTCGGAGGGGTGTGGCCTGTCCGCCTGGGCGTGGGCACCCAGGCTGGCGGTTGCAGGAAGCCTCTGCCCGCCGCCCGCTGGGGGTGTGGCCGGCGCAGCATCTTCCCCAGCTGGGCACTGGGCCTGCTCCCTCTGGCGCCAGGCGGCACAAACCCGGGGCTGTGGGCTTGTGAAAGCGGGCTTGTGTCCGCCTGAGACTACAAGCCGGGCGATTGTCCCTGCCCTGCCGTGCTCCCCAGGGTGGTGCCAGGGCGCGGGGCAGAAGGGGCCAGCAGGATGAGGTCCAGGGGGACGGCCCCCGGGTGGCTCACTCCCCTTGGCCGCTCTGGAGCCTGATGTGGCCACCCCCGCTTTGTCCCGAGGCCGCATCTGGGAGGGTCAGGCTGCGGCCAGTTGAGGCCTGACGGTGGGCTCCAGAGGGCAGCTGGGGGTCTCATACCCTCACCTGCGGGCCCCAGGACCCCATGGCGCTGGGCACCCAGTGGGCAGCAGCAGATATTTGAATAATGAATAGAAGTGGATAAAGTAGGTATCATTGGAGGGGAGGTAGGGGAAATTCAGGCTCTGGCTTCTACAGGCCAAAAAATAAGAACCTTTGTTCGAAGTATCATATTTTCTACAAAAATGAACTCCGAATGGCTCACCGATTCACACACGAACACCAAACCCTCAAACTTGCGGGAGAAAGAGGGAAATATCCTGGGGCTCGTGGGCCAGACAGCCTGTCCCTCACAAGCCTGAAAGGAGAGCTGGACCAGCTGGAGGTCCCGACAGTCGAGATTGCTGCCCAGAGAAGGACACGGACGAGGTGGAGGGGACGGTGTCCCCCTCAGGGCCTGCGCCGGGACGACGAAGCTCGGCAGCGAGCAGGCACGGAGAGGACACGCACACAGCGGAGGAGGAGGGGCGACCCCGGGAGCCGGGGTGAGAAACGCGACCACACCCAGTGCTGGCGAGGAGGCGGGGGACGGGGCCGCTCACACGCGGCTGGCGGGGGTGCAAACCCGTGTGGCTTGGCTTCTATGAGAAAAGAAGGACACAGAGCCAGGACCCCCCTGGTGGTCAGCGGGTGGGAGTCCGCCTGCTGGTGCAGGGGACATGGGCTCGATCCCTGGTCTGGGAAGATCCCACGTGCCTCGGAGCAGCTAGGCCCGTGCGCCACAGCTCCTGAGGCCCGGGCTCTGTGGCAAGAGGAGCCCCCGCGGTGAGAAGCCCGGGCTCACCACGACGGGAGAGCATCCGCGTGGCAGTGGAGACCCAGCGCTGCCACCAGAAATAAGTCAGTTAATTTAAACAAAGGCAAGCCACAGAATGATATGAAACCCCCCACAAACCTGAAGCAAGCAGAGAGCCCTGCAGGCCGCAGCCAGGACAGCTTGGGCACTTAGCCCGGAGAATGCAGACCTGCTCTTCCGGACGCCCGCACAGGGAGCCCCACGCAGCCGCATCCTCAGAGCTGGACGTGCCTGGACGTGCCTGGGGCGAGTGGCTGAGCACGAGGGCCCCACACCCCCTGCGACTCGGGCACAAGGAGCAGCCCCTGGTTTTAGCGGCTGCCTGGGCGGGTCTCCAGGGAATGGAGCTGAGAGGAAATGCCGACCCCCAGGGGTGACCCGCTGTATGAGCCTCGGGTGACAAACCCCCAGGACGCAGGGCTCGGGTTGGGGAGAGAGGGCCTCGCAGTCTTGCCCCGGAGTCCCATGAGACGTCACGGTGGGGGTGGCTGGGTGCAGGTGCCCGCACAGCCCAGTGCACCGCTCTTGGGAGGGACAGAGCCTGGGTGTCCGAGGGCCTGGGGAGGCCGGGGCGGCGGCATGTGGGAAGGGCTCTGTGCCCCCAGGAGGCTGGCGGGGGCCGCTGCAGAGCTCGGGGCTGGGCGACTCTGATCCGTGCTGTTGGAGGTCCTGGGACTGTGTGGCCAGGGCGACCCTCGGGCTTCCTTTCCCTGGTGGCGTTCCTGGGATAGGAGAGGCGGGCAGAGGGGGCACCCGGGCCTCAGCAAGCCTTCCCCTCCCAGCACCCCTCCCTGCCCTGCCCCGGCCCTTGTCCCCACAGAGCAAGAGCTCTGCCGCTCCCTGTGTGGCCTTGGACAAGTCCCTTGCCGTCTCTGGGCCCCACCCATGGGCCCCACCCACCCCTCCTCTAAACCCCCTAGGAATGCACTCCAGATGTTTCTGGAACACACGGTGGTCCCAAAGCCCCTCCCTGACCTGGGCTCAGGTGGGGCCAGGGCTGGCATGGGTGGGGTGGTCTGGGGGGCTGCCCTGGCCAGGAGGACGGCAGGCTCGCCCATCCGCCTGGCATCAGTGTGTCCTGTGCCCAGCAACCCCGGCGGTGGGTGGCAGCCTGTCTCCTGCAGAGCTGGGCATCCTGGCAGGAGGACCTGAGGCCAGGAGCCCGCAGGTGGCTGTTGCGCGCCAGTACTCAGGGCTGCCCCAGGCTCCCTGCACAGCTCTGCCCTTCAGGTCTCAGGATGGGGCACTGTCCCGACCTCCCCGTCTGTCAAAGGGGGGCAGTTGCCCCCAAAGTGCCAAGAAACAAGGTCCCAGCTGTCAAGAGGGGCCCTGCAGGGTGTGTCCAGCCCACACAGCCTGCTGGGTGAGCTGGGCCTTCAGTGATGACCATGCCGTGGCCGGGCCTGGCCTCACCCTGCTCCGTGGCTGAATCAGCCAGCGGGTGATGACTCACTTTGGGGTCGGGTACTTCCCTCCCAGCCCACCACTGCCAGGCTGGAGAGAGCCTGGCATCCCCCTCCACTGCGTGGGGCCTGGGGGAGAGGTGGCCCTTGGGAGCAGCCTTCCGCAGGGGCCAGCCCGTCTGGGCGACTAGGGGCTCCTGCAGGCCACGGGGGCTCAGACCCATATGGGCCCCTGGGGTCTGCCTTTTCCCGTCCGAGTGCGGGAAGACAGCCCACGTCCTGCCAGGAAGACTGTCCCGATGCCACCGACCGCAGCGACCTCCCGCTCCCCCTGGACTTCTCTCGCCTCGTGGGCTGTGGCTGCTCTGGGAAGCTGATGATTCACAACTCTGCTGCAGCCCCGCCTCCTGTTGTGCCGAGCAGCTCCCCTCTTCCAGGGGTCATCTGGTCTGTTCAAACTGGACTCCACCGGCAGGAGGGCCTTCTTAGTGTCTTAACCTGGGCCTGGAGACTCAAGGCCCATGGTGCTCGTGGGGGCCACCGAGGGCCTCAGAGCTTTTCATGGGTGCTGCCCAGCGAAGCCAGCTCCTACACGTGCAGCGTGCGCTTTTAAGCCCACACGTGGGGCTTGATTCAGCCGTGTGGGAGGGGGCTGGGCCATCCTGCTGCTCCCAGCAGGCCCCACTCCAGCTTGGTATCAGGTCTGCCTCGAGGACACAGCCTGGTGGCATTCCAGCGGAGACCTCCCTTCCAGTGCAGACTGGAGTTCCGTCACCAACCTCACTGGCCAAACAGTCTTTTTTTTGGCAGCTGGAAAAATAAATCAGGCTGGTGTATTTCAGGAATGCACCGGACAATGAGCCAGGCAATCCCAGGCCCGCCCCCACAGTGTGACACACTGGGGCTGGCACTGGGAGCGCTGGCCCTACTTCCTGGGGGCTCTGTGGCCTCGGGCAGCTCCTTCAGCTCCCCGGGGCTCGGCCGTCTCGTCTGTAACGTGGGACTGGCGATGCGCGCTTCCCCGGATTAGCTGTGCCCGAGAGACGGGATCGTGTGTGCAGGCCTCGGCACGGGGTCAGGTTTGGAGCTGCTGTGACACAGGACATCTCACCGTGTCACCCACATTATCGATGACGGCCAGGCCCCAGCTGTGCCCAGACATGTGGGGCTCGAGCCCCGCCTTGGGGTCCTCGGGCTCCACCTGGGCCCTCTCTGGGCCACGCTTGGCTGGAGGCTCCTCCCCCACCCCCCTCACCCCGCCCCATCTTCCCTCAAGGCAGCTGCAGTGCCCCCTCCCCGATAAGCCAGCGGGTGGTGCGTCCCCGTGCCCCGTCTTCCCGCCCCTGGGGCCGGGCTTCAGTTCTGTGCAGGCGGTGAGCGTGTCTTCTCCAGCACACGCGGCTTGCCCCGGGCCCAGTTTGCAGCTGCTTTGTGAAGTCACCCCAAATCCTGGAGCTTGAGACGACTGCTCTGGCCCCTGGGAGGTGGGCTTCTCCCAGCTTCAGAGCCCCGGGGTCCGGCTGCAAACCCTGAGCGCTGGGAGAGGCTCAGCACTGACATGCCACGTTCCCTGGAGCCCCAGGTCCCTCCGCGTGGCTGGGTTTCCGCGCCACGTGGTGGCCTCAGCAGTAAGACCCTCTACAGGGCCCTGAAGCCTCCGGGAGCAGCTCTTCCAGCCAAGCGGGAGCAGGCCGCTCCCTCCTGGGACCTGGCAGCCCAAGTCACCCAGGATCACCTCCACCAGCCTACCTGAATTCAGGGAGGGGACGCAGACCCCACCACCCCACAGGAGAGGCATCGAGAACCGGCAGGCTTGTTGAGAACGCCGCCACCTCCCAGTTTCCAGAACTCGGTCCCCACCAGACAGGCTTCGGTGGGCGTTGGTCGAGCACGTGCTGCTGAACCCTTCTCTGCGTCCTACTGGCTGGGGTCCTTCTGGTCCAGCCCAGCTCCTCCAGGAGGTGTGTCTCCCCTGCCGGCTCTGTTCCACACTGTCCCCCAGCCCCAGACACACAGCAGGCACACAAACGTTTGTTGAATGAATGTGTGATTAACTAAACCTGCACAAAAGCCCTTGCAAAGAGCAGAATGAACTGGACTGCTTACTAGGGAGCCCAGGACCCCTAGATGGGGTAGCAGTACTGAGACCCAGAGGCAGAGGTCGGGTGGGGAGGCCAGAGCCCAGATTGGAGGCCCGCTGTCCCCTGCAACTCCTCCAAGCTGCCCCAGTCAGAAGAAAACTTGTTATTTTGCTTTTGGTAAGATTTTCATCATTCCCAAACACACTCCAGCTGAATTTTTCGTGCTTCAGAAGGAAAAGCCCCTGAGCGTGCAGGGGTACTGCTAGGAACTCCTGCTGCATTTTTTCTGTAGACTGAATGAACCGTGACAGGAAACCTTCACGAATTTAGATAGTCCCAGTGTGAACACGCCAAGTAGCCAGCATCCATGGATTCCCGCCCGAGTGCCGGTTACCTGTGGCACCTGCCTGGAGGGGTCACTGCGGGTGGGGGCAGAGCCTGGTCCCCCCAACCCCCGCCCAAGGCCACGGCCGCTCCCTGGGGTCTGGGTCGGGGATGCCCTGGGCCAAGAGACTGGCCTGAGGGCTGGTTGGGAGGTGGGGCCAGGGAGCAGTGGCCAGAGTCTGGCCACCCTGGGCTGGAGAGGGTTTCCTTGAGGTCACGTCCTCTCTCACTGTGCGGAGAAGGCCGGCCTCTCAGCCCACCGCCGCCGTGGGTGATGGCCCCAGCCTGGCTGCCTCTGCCTCCCTGCTCTCCCCTCTGCGCCCTCCCGGAGTCCAGGCCCCATGGTTGCTGGCCACTGGCTTCCCGCTGTCTCTTGGCCCCCGCTTCCCTCCCTAGAGCCCTGTGCCAGGGAGCCTACAGCCCTGCCCCCCTGCGCCCGCTGCAGCCCCCCGGGTCCTGGACCGCCGGCTGGGGAGTCCCAGCTCCTCCCGCTCCCCGAATCCCTGCCCCCAAAGTGGGGGGTCTCGGGCCTTCCCAGGGGGTGGGAGTAGGGGGCGGGCTTCAAGCTTCTGTGGCCTCTGCAGGGGGCCTCCTGCATGATGTCCTAGCGGCTGGGGCCGCAGAGGGAGCTCCAGGGACTCAGAGCCCAGGATGGAACCGTGGGCCCGCAGCCTTCCGGAAGGGGGTGCCCTGCCCGTTGGTGTGGACGCCGTCGCGCGCAGGACCTTCACGGGCGGTCGCGCTCAGGTCGTGAGGTGGGCCATCCTGAAGATACCGAGTGTCAGCGGTGCTGGGAGGGGGCCAGGGTCGCTGGCCCCGGTCCTGGACACGCACTGTCCCCATGACCCAGGCTGCGGGTGCCAGGGCAGGGACTCCTGGGCCAGCGAGGAGGAGGATCTGATGACCCCGATGGGGAGCCAGCGCCCTAGCGCTGGGGCCCCAGGCCCTTCTGGGACCCTCAGGCGTCTGCCGCTGTGTCCTGGCAGGGTCGCCCTTGGACCAGGGCTGAGGGGCTCAGTGGACCCGTCAGAACCCAGCTCCCAGGAGGCCACCAGGAGGGCAGGCTGCTGCCCTCATGCTTCGCTCACTCAGTGACCCCCTCTCTCAGGCCTTAGTGGGCACCCCAGGGCCCGGCCGGCGTTGAGAGGGCCTCTGGGGTGGACCGCTCCCGACTCCACTGCCTGGCTACAGCCCCGCCGGCCCAGGGCCTCGGAAGTGTCCTTCCTCTCAGGGAGTCTGGTCTCGAGGGGTGGACTGTCAGCACAGAACGGCCAGCTGAGTGCAGCGGCCCATGTGCTGAGCCCCTAAGGCCCTGCCTGCCGCCCTGAGCCCCTCAGCTCCCCACACAAGGGAGCCGCTCTGGGAAGGAAGAAGGGTGGCCGCTCAGCGGTGAGCGCTGACGCGCTAGGGACCAGCCATTGGGCCCGGTGTGGCCTTGGGGAGACAGATGGCTCCGGGGGGAGCCTCCCAGGTGTGATCTCCCCTGCCGGGAGCCTGGGGTGGGATCCGGACCTGTGACCCCTCCAAATTTGTGCCCCTGGTCACCGACCTTCCTGTTCTGGTCTGGCTCCCACCTGGGACAGTCGCCCAGGCCCACTTGGGCGACCCCTTGGCACCACGCAGGTCACATGCCGAGCAGGGGGCCTGGGTGGTAGTGGGCAGCAGGCAAAGACCTCGCAGGATCGCAAGCCCTCCTCCCTGCAAACCTGGCTCCCCCAGGAGGACCCACGACAGGCACAGTCACCCCTCCCCCAAGAGGACCCACGACAGGTACAGTCTCCTCTCCTCCATGAGTAACCCCCGCAGGTACAGTCACCTCTCCCCCAGGAGGACCCACAACAGGCACAGTCACCCCTCCCCCAGGAGGACCCATGACAGGCACAGTCACCCCTCCCCCAGGAGGACCCCCCACAGGTACAGTCACCCCTCCCCCAGGAGGACCCCCCACAGGCACAGTCACCCCTCCCCCAGGAGGACCCACAACAGGCACAGTCACCCCTCCCCCAGGGAGGACCCACGACAGGCACAGTCACCCCTCCCCCAGGAGGACCCACGACAGGCACAGTCACCCCTCCCCCAGGAGGACCCCCACAGGTACAGTCATCCCTCCTCCATGAGGACCTCCCACAGGCACAGTCACCCCTCCTCCATGAGGACCCCCCACAGGTACAGTCACCCCTCCCTCAGGAGGACCCCCCACAGGTACCGTCTCCTCTCCTCCATGAGGATCCTCCACAGGCACAGTCACCCCTCCCCCAGGAGGACCCCCCACAGGTACAGTCACCCCTCCCCCAGGAGGACCCCCCACAGGTACAGTCACCCCTCCCCCAGGAGGACCCCCCCGCAGGTACAGTCTCCTCTCCCCCATGAGGACCCCCCACAGGTACAGTCTCTTCTCCATGAGGACCCCCCACAGGTACAGTCACCCCTCCTCCATGAGGACCCCCCTCCAACAGGTACAGTCACCCCTCCTCCATGAGGACCCCCCGCAGGTACAGTCACCCCTCCTCCATGAGGACCCCCCGCAGGTACAGTCTCTTCTCCATGAGGACCCCCCACAGGTACAGTCACCCCTCCTCCAAGAGGACCCCCTGCAGGTACAGTCTCCTCTCCTCCATGAGGACACCCCCCCCAACAGGTACAGTCACCCCTCCTCCATGAGGACCCCCCGCAGGTACAGTCACCCCTCCTCCATGAGGACACCCCCCCAATAGGTGCAGTCTCTTCTCCCCCATGAGGACCCCCCACAGGTACAGTCTCTTCTCCATGAGGACCCCCCGCAGGTACCGTCTCCCCTCCTCCATGAGGACACCACCCCCGCAGGTACCGTCTCCCCTCCTCCATGAGGACCCCCCCCCCCCCCCCCCGCAGGTGCAGTTTCCTCTCCTCCATGAGGACCCCCCACAGGTACAGTCTCTTCTTCTCCAAGAGGAACCCCCCACAGGTACAGTTTCCTCTCCTCCATGAGGACACCCCCCCCAACAGGTGCCGTCTCCTCTCCTCCATGAGGACCCCCTCCAACAGGTACAGTCACCCCTCCCCCAGGAGGACCCCCCACAGGCACAGTCACCCCTCCTCCAAGAGGAACCCCCACAGGTACAGTCACCCCTCCTCCAAGAGGAACCCCCACAGGTACAGTCACCCCTCACCCAGGAGGACCCCCCGCAGGTGCAGTCTCCTCTCCTCCATGAGGACACCCCCCCCGCAGGCGCAGTCTCCTCTCCTCCATGAGGAACCCCCGCAGGTACAGTCACCCCTCCTCCATGAGGACCCCCCGCAGGTGCAGTCTCCTCTCCTCCATGAGGACACCCCCCCCAACAGGCACAGTCACCCCTCCCCCAGGAGGACCCCCCGCAGGTACAGTCACCCCTCCTCCATGAGGACCCCCCACAGGTGCAGTCTCCTCTCCTCCATGAGGACACCCCCCCCAACAGGCACAGTCACCCCTCCCCCAGGAGGACCCCCCGCAGGTGCAGTCTCCTCTCCTCCATGAGGACACCCCCCCCAACAGGTGCAGTCTCCTCCATGGGAGCCAGAATCCCATGAAGAAAGGACCGGAGATGCAAGGGCTTGGGGTCTTCTGCCTGGCTGGCTGAGCTGAGTGCGTGGCCTTGTGCTGGGCCCCCGTGAAGAGAGGGTGCTGACTCTGCCCTTCGGGCTGGAGGGAGGCCCGTGGGGAAATCCTCCCCTGACTGGGAAGGTGCCCCTCCCTCTGCCCCGTACCTGGTTGGGGTGGGGCGGTGGTCTGCAGATCCCCAGACCCAGTCTCTGGGCCAGGTGGCCGCCCTGGCACGGCTGGGGCAGGTGATAGGGCGTGGAGGGGGAGGGGCAGGTGGGGGGACAGGGGAGGGGAGGGGGGAGCCGGGGGAGAGAGGGAGCCGAGGAGAAGGGGAGGGGAGGCGGCACAGGGGGCGGGGAGGCGGAGGAATGGAAAGCACATTCCAGACGGGTGACACACAGCTCTGCAGCGTGGGGCAGAGAGGCGGAGGCTCTGCTGCCCTTCACAGGAAGGTCCCTGGATCCAGCTCCCCTGAGAGGAAGATAAGATGGGTGGGGCCTGGCTGGAAGGAGAGTTCCTGGCAGAGGAGCCCTGCTACTGGCTGCCACCCTTCAAGGCTCCACTCAAATGCCACCTCCTCCCGAAAGCCCTCTTGGATCCATCCTTGGCTTCCTGGATCAGGAGGCGCTCCTGGGGAGCCTGGCTGCATCCTCCCGCTACTGGGCCTGGGCTGGCAGGGGGCTCGGGGTCACGTGCAGGCTGCTCTTCTCTGGTCCTCACGGTGGCTGAGTGCCAGAAGACGCCTGGCTGGGGTGTCCACTCCCAAGGGTGGCCTTCGGGGCCCTGGGGACACCCTGGCTGGGAGCTGCTGCCCGGAGCCTGATGAGCACGGGCGGTTTTAGGGCCTCCCAGCACCCAGGCCACCCCTCCCCACCCTTGGACGTTGGCATGTCCCCCAGGCTCCTCCTCGCACGTGTCCTGCCCCAGGCAGGTGGCAGGTAGGACGGACGTGTGGGCCGCTCCCACCTCAAACCCACGGCGTCAGAGGTGGGTGGGCAGGCATCTTGGGGGCACTTCAGGAGAGTATAAGCCAGCTCTCCCTCTGGGCATTAGACTGCTGGTCACTGCTGCCCACTTCTCAGTCCTGGTGTTTGTAACCCCCGTGCTTCTCCTGAGAGGCCGAGGGGGGCCCAGCGCTGGGGCTCCCCCATGTGCCAGAGCCAGTGGGCACCTCTGAGTCAGGGCGGGCCTGGTGATCCCCTTTGGGTGGAGCAGGGCTGGCCTGAGTCACCAGTGCCAACAGCGGCAGGGACTTCCCAGGACCAGCCGTGGGGGCTGCCTCGGCTCTGCCCAGCTGCGGTCACTCGCTCTGAAGGAAGCGGAACTGAGGCCTCCAGCTCACAACCGCAGAGCCCCCACTTCCTGTCAGGCTGCCGGATAGGAGCCCCCACTTCCTGTCAGGCTGATGGACAGAAGGAGCTCCCAGTTCCTGTCAGGCTGATGGATGCAGGAGCCCCCAGTTCCTGTCAGGCTGATGGATGAAGGAGCCCCCAGTTCCTGTCAGGCTGACGGACAGGAAGAGCCCCTGCTTCCTGTCAGGCCGATGGATGAAGGAGCCCCCACTTCCTCTCAGGCTGATGGATGAAGGAGCCCCCAGTTCCCGTCAGGCCGATGGATGAAGGAGCCCCCACTTCCTGTCAGGCTGATGGATGAAGGAGCCCCCAGTTCCTGTCAGGCTGACGGACAGGAAGAGCCCCTGCTTCCTGTCAGGCCGATGGATGAAGGAGCCCCCACTTCCTCTCAGGCTGACGGATGAAGGAGCTCCCACTTCCTGTCAGGCTGATGGATGAAGGAGCCCCCACTTCCTGTCAGGCTGACGGACAGGAGGAGCCCCCACTTCCTCTCAGGCTGACGGACAGGAAGAGCCCCCACTTCCTGTCAGGCTGACGGATGAAGGAGCCCCCAGTTCCTATCAGGCTGACAGACAGGAGGAGCTCCCACTTCCCGTCAGGCTGACGGACAGAAGGAGCCCCCGCTTCCTGCCAGGCTGATGGATGAAGGAGCCCCCAGTTGCTGTCAGGCTCATGGACAGGTCCACCAGCCCAGCGCTCAGGGCCCTGGCCTCCGGAGCTCACCTCTCTGGGCTGTGGCTTCACTGTCTGCCTTGGGACCATTCGCTTGGTGGGAGTAGGGAGCTACAGCAGACTTTATCCTCCTGGGATACTGAGACTGCGGCCAGGGAGACCTGACTCACACCCCGAACACACTAGGAAGAGTCAGGCCAGATTCGGGCGGGGTCTTCCCTGGGGCTGAGCTGCCCTCGCCCAGGACCCCGCGGCTGCTCTGGAGTTCAGGGTCCTAGTCAGACCCTCGGTGACGTCGGAGGCCTCTTCCTGGCCACATCGGGCCCAACGGCCTAGTCGTGGTGGGAAGGCGTGTGGCTCCCTGTGGTGTGTGGAAGCGCTGTGTGCGGTGGGGAGGTCAGGCTGCCTTCAGAACCCGGGTGGTCCTGACTCCTGGGGTCTCTCGGGAGACAGAGCGGGGTCAGGCTGGGCCGGACCCCGACGTCTGCGGATGGAACACGTTGCGGACCCCAGGGCCTGCTTTCTCATGGCCTGCATCTGCCTCCACCCATCAGCTTTGGCAGAGGGAGCTGGTGGGAAGGACAGACTTATTTATAACCTGTTATCTGCCGGGGAAAGCGCTTTGTAGTTCCGGGGAGGGCCCTGGTGGTGGTGAGGGAGCCTGCTGGCGGAGCCCTTTCTCCATCATCAAGGCTGGACTCGCCTGCAGCCTGACCCTGCTCTCATCTCGCACGAGGGTGGGCGTCATTTAAGCATCTCCTGGAGGGTTTCTCCAGCCCAGAGTTTATTAGGGTAACTTTGGAGCAGAAGTGACCTGGGCGGATTCGCCTCTGAAAGGATCACTGACTGTGCAGTCTTGGGGTGCATGGGATAAAGGGAAGGGGTGGGGCTGCAGCTGGCTCGGAGGCGAGGACTGAAGACTGGTCAAATTTCAGAGAGTCAGTAGACAAGGTTTCCTGCCCGCTCAGAGGTACAGAGTGAGAAGGAGCTCACTGTTGGCTCTGAGACTCCTGGGCCTAGCAGTAGGGGTGAGGGGATGGTGTCCCCAGAACTCAGAGGTAGGTCTGGGGGATCGTCTTGGTTGGGGAGGGTTCAGAAGGGAGCTCTGGGCTGGAGACCCCAGTGCAGGATGGTCAGTGTGGGGGCCATGTGGGAGCCTGCAAGGCGGGGGGGTTGGCAGACCGTCCAGGGAGGGGAGACGGGAACGGCCCTGGACCCAGCCGTGAGCAGATGCTGAGACTCGGCCTCCAGCGAGGGCGGCCGTCCCAGGACCGGCCTGGTCTCCCGCCGGGGGACACAGGAAGGGGCTCCTGCCCAGGTGAACGCGAGCTCAGTGGCCCTGGCCCAAGGGAACCCAAGCGGCTGCCGCTGTCCCCAAGCCCAGGGCTCCTTTCGCAGGGCTGCTGGTACTGAGCACCTGCTGTTTACCGGGCTTGGCGTCTCTGCAGAGAGCACCCTGTGCAACCTGCCCGTCACCGGCCACGGGACACCAGCTGCATTCAGACATGCGCCCAGCTCTGCGCTGAGCGCCTGCCTCTCGGGCGTTGCCACAGACACCGCGGGTCTGCTTCCGCTGTCTTGCCCACCCTGTCTTTGAGGCCAGTGAAGGAAGTGTTTACCAAAGGTTGCACAAGAGGCAGGAGCGGGGGTGTCCTCAAACCCAGGCCTGGCTCCTTGGGCCCGGGCCCTGTCCTGCCCACGCTGTGACTGCCCCCTGAGCCCCCACAGGGATGTGCAGAGGTGTCCAGAGGTTGCAGGGCCTTCCTTGCCCCAGGGGTGCCTGCAGGTCACAGCAGGACAGGGATAAGACTACCTCCGCGCTTTGCTCTCTCTTGTTGAGAAAAACAACTTGGAGGCAGAGGCTGTCTCTGGCAGTCACACCCGGGCCTCAGCTCACTCCTCCAAAGGGCAGCTGAGAGTCCCCAGGGACACAGGTGTGAACCTCGAATTCCAGGGTGCTCCAGGGGTCTGGGGTCAGAGCCAGGGCAGGGCAGCCTCTCAGGGAGGCCGGGTGCAAGGAGGGGCTGTGTCGCCTCATCAACCTGGGGGCTGAGGGCGACCCAAGGAGTCCTGGGCACTGGGTCCACACCCCCCAGACACAGTCAGCGCCCCAGGCGTGGCAGTGAGACACAGTCCTGAGAAGTCCGGGGCTGCACGGGGGTCAGGCGGGGGCTGCTGGGTGCAAGTCTGAGACAAGGCCCTGATCCAGCCACACCTGACGCTGCTCTCCCTGGCCCAGCCATCCCCTGTCTCCTTGGGCACCGTGAGCTGGGTCCCTGTCACAAGAGTTCTGATCCCAAAACCGGATTGTTGGGGTGGGCTGTGACTGCTCTTCCTATCTGGAAGCTGTCACGTTCTGGGAGATGACACGGAATGGGGGGCCTCCTGTCGGTTCTCTGACCTGGGACTTGACTGACAAGGACAAAGGGAGCCTGCCCGCCCACCCTTCCGCTCTGAGCCTCCAGGCCGGACCTTCGTGCACGGGGGTGTTCATGCATGAAGGTGTTAGGGGGCCCCCTGTGACTGGGGCCCAACGAGTGCAGCCACGTCTCCGTGTGGCTGCCGAGAAGGGTGCGATCTTCACGTCCCACAGGCGCACACGGGCCCCCTGCGGAGCGGACGCCATCGTGACAGCGACTGGCACCGCTGTCCTGCTCAGGCTGACGCGGGAGAGCCTCCTGTGACTGCAGATGTGGGCAAGGCGGAGAGGGTGCTCCCTCCTGCCTCCTGCTCCGCCCCGCCTCACCCCCCATTCCTCCGCTTCTCTCCTCCTCTCCCACTCCCCTGACCCCTCCTCTCCTCCCAGGCCTCCTGGCCTCCGGAGAGCTGCCTTCCACGTCCCCTAGGGTGTGCCCAGCGGGCCAGGCTGCGTGAAGAAGCCTCTTTTACAAGGAGGTTCTGTGCCCTGGACCTCACTTGGCCCCAGAGGGCAGGACGCCTGTGCCCAGGAGGATTCACAGAGCTCCCCCTGACCCAGACCAGCCTGGTCCCTCCCCCAGACGCCAGCCCACCAGGCTGCCGACGCTGCCACAAGATAGCCCTTTCCTCCGACGCCGGTCACAGGCAGGCGGGAACGTGCCGGGTTGATGACACGGCCATGGGGAGGAGGCCACGATGCTCTCAGAGTGTTTCCATCACTTCTGCTTTTTCTTTCCACAGCAGTCCTGGAACCGAGGTCCCAGAGTCCTGCTTTCCCTGATGGGGAAACAGGCTTGGAGCTGTGATATGATTTGCCCGTCACAGGGTCAGCAAGAGGCTGGGTCTGGAGCCAGGCTTGGCCGGCCCTGGGATGGCTTCCTGGAGGAGGAGGGCCAGCTGGCGAAGCTCTGTTCATCGAACTTGAGGCCCAGGGAGGTGGGAACCTGCTGCTCCCAGCCCAGAGCCCCGGTTTCTGATCCCACGTGGCTCGTTCCAAATAGAAGCGACTGAGTTTCTTCAACAAGATTAACTCACTGCAGGACTGAGAAAAAGATGCCAGACAAGCCTCCCCCTGCAAGCGCCCCTCACGGACAGTGCCCTGTCTCTGCCAACACTGAGAAAAGCAGGGCGCCCCAAATCCGGTGGAGAAAACAGAGGTGAGACTGCCGGACACATCGCTGGAGTTTCCACGGCAGGAAACCCTGCTCCCCAGTTTCCCACCGGAGGGGAAGGGTTAGGGAAACAGTCGGTTCACACCTGGGGTTTCCGATTGTTTCCAGGGTTTGCTGTTTCAAGCTGTGCTGCCCTGAGCTGTTTCGCCTGTGGTCGTTCTGGATCTGGGTCGTCTTTGTGGGCTAAGCGCCCAGCCGTGGGATGACGGGGTCAGGGGCCACGGCCACTTTCACGGCTCCTGATCCAAGGAGCCACTGGCTTTGACCGCGACTGGCCCCTGCCGCGGAAGCAGCCCCCTCAGCCCTGCCTTCCCGCCTGGTGCCCTCCCCGCACGGGAAACAGCAGACCCCAGGGCTGTGTCTGAGGTGTCGGCTGGCAGTGAGGTGTCTCCATGTCCCTTCTGAGCATCTCTCCTGGTTTTCTCACAAGACAACAGGAGCAAAGACCCCGGCAGATGTGTTTGAAAGTGTTGGCTTAATATACTTACTCTGTGCAGATGAAAATACATAGGGACAGCAGAAACGTGATTATAACACACAACGGAAGGATTCCCTTTGTTCAGGTTTTAAAATGTTTTTACTTGTTTTCAATTTCTAAATCCAACAGTCTGTTTTGAAGTCAGAAAATGTGATGCATAGCAAATATAATTTGTCCTGTGTCTTCTAGAGCTCTGAAAGTTCTCTGTGTTCCAGAAGTTCGATCAACTACGGGAAAACTAGAAAACGGGAATTGGCAGTTTTTCATAGCTTTCATTTTGGAACATTTCGACCTGTCGGAAGAGTGGGAGGAAGGGTCCGATGAGCGGCCAAGTGCCCTTCAGCTGCATCCAGCGCCCGTCCACCGCCCCGCCTGCGCGCCGCCCGCCAGCCGCCCGCCACCCGTCGCTCGTCTCCCCCATCTCCGCCAGGGACCCGTGCTCCGTCCTCCTGTGTGCGCTCACGTGCGTCTGTCCATCACCTGTCAGCGCCACTGCCTGCTCCCCGAACCACGTGAGAACAAGCTTTGGCATCCTGACCCTTCACCTGCAGCAGTACCACGGCCTCCAAGGACAACAGAGTCCGCCCACGTCACTGTGACGCCGCCACCACACCCAGGAGTCTTACCTGGGTACAGTCACCTAATGTTTGTCCCGCGGACCCAGCTGCGTCCCGCGAGCTACTTGCTGTTCTCGACGGAGGAGTCAGTCCAGGACTGGGTGCTGCGGTGACCTCCAGCTCTCTCCGTGTTCTCTTCAAGGCGGTGACGTTTCCGAGGGGTCAGGAGCAGGTGTCTGCTGGAGTCTCTCTGAACCTGGGTGTGTCCTCCCCTCCTCAAGACAACGGTTTTGGTGAGAACACTGCAGTGGAGGGTGGGGGCCTCCCCCAAGACATACGTGGTGAAGTTTGTTCCGAAACGTTTGCTTACCAACTTAATTTCTTATTCATTGAAATGTACTTCGTGGCAAGAAGTGAGGATTTAATCAGGTAGTTTCTCTAACCTGCCCCAGTGGCACTGCGTGCAGGACTTTCAGCGTCTCGTTTCCTCCTCTGGAGTCGCTTCAGCTTTTCCGGGCTCTGCGTGTCCCGGCCCGTCTGTCCCGTGCTCCGTGCTGTTCTGACGATCCCGGCGCCCTGCCGTCTGACCTTCCTCTTCACGCTCAGAGCCCGTGCGCCTCTTCGTTCTGGGAGCATGGGTGCTCACCCCGCAACTCCGCCTCTTTGGGGCACTCTGATGTCCTCCCCCCGCCCCGCCCGTGAGCCAAGGTCGCCTCCCTGCTGACCCCGCGGGCGCTGGTCTGGCTTGCGCCTCTGCTCCGGGAGGTGCCGGCCTCCCCACGGGAAACCTTTCCATCCAGTGAGTCCGTCTCTCTGGAGGGACATGCTCTCACCATCTCTCCTCTAGGAGGCCTGGGAAGCCAGCAATGCCTCTCCCCAACCAACCTGTGAGCCCCAGACTCCGGCCTTCCCCTGGGGGCTGAGTCCCATCAAATCTGGAGGCCAAGGGAGGCTGTCTACCCCCCTCACCCCATCCACAGCCCGGACAGAGGGACGGGGCTGCCAGCAGCCCCTGGGGAGGAGGAGTGCGTTGGCTCTGGGTTCAAGCCAGGTGACCACCAGACTTGAACCTTGGAGCTCACGTCTAAGATGCAGGAACTCGGCCATGAATCCTGAAGACAACGGTGGGGTGAGGTCTGCCACTGGGGCCTGGCCAGTTGGCAGGCGGCCGTGGGGGACCGGTTTCTCTTTCTGCCCCCCGCATGTGTTGGTTCTGCCCCCTAGAACAAGCCCACGACCCTGACACGGTTGCGAGGTCTGTGGGACCTGCCCACCGCCCACCAGTCCCAGCGCATGCCCTCCTGCTGGTCCTCGACACGCCTCGCCGGTTCCTGCTTCCAGGCCTTGGCACAGGCTGTGTGACCTTTGCCTAGAAGCTTGCATCCTGATCTCAGCACTGACTCCTTCAGAAACAGGCCTTCCTGACCACCCCAGCTTCCTGACCTGGAAGCGTGGACGCTGGTCACCTGCTTGCTGTTCCCTGGAGAGGCTGCCGGCTCCGCGAGGGCATCCTGTCAACGCTGCACCCGTGCCCAGCACGGAAATACCCCGTGGGAGTGAGGGTTTCCGAAAGCAGCCCCCTGGGGCTGGCTATTACCAGAGGCAGGAGGGGAGGCTCCAAGATGCCGAAGAGTTTGCTCAGGGTCATACGGCAGATGAGGCAAGCACGCGTGGTGGGCAGAGCAGGCCGCGGGTTGTTCTGGTCTCCAGGTGCTTCGGGCTTCCCAGGGCAGGACTTCCGCCCCGCCCCTGCCCTACTCATACTCACCGGCTTGGCTCCACCGAGGAGACAGGAACTCCGGATGCCCAGACCAGCCTTGTCCAGTAGAAACCTCGCTAAAGCCACACGCAGTATTTTAAATTTTCTAGCCACCACATTAAACACAGGACCGACAAATGGGTGAGATCAGTCGCAATAACAGTTTATTGACTTCATGTATCAAAAGTGCTATCCTTTCAGCAGGTAACAAATGTGAAACTTACTAGTGAACATTTTTACACTCTTTATCTCTATACCAGGGCTCGGAGGCCGTGTGTATTTTACACAAACAGCACATACCAGCCACGTTTCAAATGCCCAGTGGCCTCCCGTGGCACGGGGCTCCCATCCTAGACAGACCAGGTCTGGCCTCGATTCCTGAAACCCCCAAGTGCCCCTTCTCAGAGGTCTTCATTGACAAAATATTCATAGAATGATTGTAGGCCCATACGCTATGTAAAACCTCATTGCGGTTTGTGTGTTTAAAAGGAAAATATTTAATAGGGAGTTAAAACCAACACTGAGCATAGGGAGGCCGGACTGGAAAGGCCTGATCCTGAACCGGGGCCTGGGGCGGCTGAGATGATGACTTAATTAACACCCGCCTGGCACTTTTGATCTTCAAGGAGAGCTGCCCACTCCGCTGAGGCCGCTCCTGGATTAATTGCCCTGAACCAAGAAATCCTTGCCCAGAGATAAAGGGAAACGTGGTGTTTCGTCATGACAAATTGTTCTGAGATCTGCTTTGGCAGTGGGCAGAGACCTGGGTCTGGACGCCCAGCTGGCCACCCAGGCGGAGGCAGCTGCGCCCGAGCCTGGGGTGCCAGGGCCTGCAGGCACGTGTGTGCGGCGATTGCCTCCCTGGGCAGGAGGCTGGGTGGTGGGAGACAGCCGTGCACAGCAAGGTTGCCGGCCCCTACTCTTCAGATGTGAGAACAGATTCAAGGCAGGGCAGGGGCAAAGTGCTCCAGCAAAGCCAAGGTCACGGGCAGAAGGCAGCTAGCGCCTCTCGGGACGGGGGAATTGAGGCCCTCACTGCCAGGGGGCCGCGCCATCCTTCGTGCCCCTCTGAAACCTGCAGGGCCAGCTGGCCTGAGACAGCGCCCACCCCCAGCACTGGGAGAGCTGGCCCAGGAGTGGCTGTCTGGGGCTGCGCTCTGGGGCTGTGGGCAGTGCCCAACTTCCTGGCATCTGTAAGAGGGGTGGTGGGGCGGCTCTCCACCCGTAGGGGCCACTCAGAAACCCTCAGAAACCGAGGCGTCCAGTGGGCGTTAGTCATGACTCCCACTGCAAAAAAAAAAAAAAAAGGATAAAAGGATGATAGCAGCAATGGTGTGCCAGCTGGTGCCAGGCCCCAGGCCAGCGCTGCACGCGCGGTGAGGTGGGCTGCAGGGTGAAGGGTCCTGGGCTGGCCTCAGGTCCTTAACAAAGGCGTCCCGCTCTCCAGGAGCGGCCCGGCCGTTCCCGCCCCTCCGCGGGGGGCGGGAGGGAGGGGCGGTCATGGGCGGTGCCCAGAAGAACCAGCGAGGGGCAGACGCGCAGCCACCCGGCTGCCCCGGGAGTCCCTCTCTGCACCTATTTGTAGCACCTGACTCACCTTAATTATGGGTCCGCGAAACGTCGGGGCGCGCCGCCGGGGACGCTGCAGATGGCCCGGAAGCACCGGCTCCGGGGGCGACCGGACATCCCGGCCTGCCAGGTGCGCCTTCACCTCCCACCAGCGCTTACCCTCTCTGGAGCTCCCCCCCAGCGCCCCCTTCTTCCGCCTCGGGGCCGTTGGCTGCCAAGGGGCGCCCACAGCCTGCAGGGCCGCGTGTCCTGGGCCTGGGCTCCCAACTGTGTGTGTGGGGGGGCGGGGGGGTTAGGGTGGGAGCATCGGGAACCGGGAACTGGTCGGGGTCGAGCCGGACTCTCGGCCTGGGCGGGAATGCCCCGCGGAGCCCCGCCCTTGCGCTCTGCGAGGCCGCCCACGCCTCCTCCGACTCCAGTGTATATTTAGCCTCTTTATCAAATGTTTGCAGTGAACCGTGTGAACCGCCTAATAGCGGCTGGAAGTGAAACCTGATTCCTGGGCAGAAAGGAGCACGTGACCACACCTGAGCAGCCAGGATCGCAGGACAGGCGGGCTGGGCAGGTGCTGGAGCGCCCACGTGCCTGGCTTCGGGACCCAGGTTCCCCTCTCCCGCCGCCGAGCCTCCATCTGAAACCGCCTCCCTACTCAGCCCCTTCCCGAGAGATGAGGACGCCAGGCTCTGAAAGGGGAAGGGGCCTCGGAGAGAGGCGCCAGGGCCGGGGAGTCCCCACACGCGTGGATTCCCGTCCTGGTTGTTGATTCTTGCTCAAGTCGATTCAAGGTCTAGGAAACAGCGTCTAGCGATCTACTTTTGCCGGCTTTTTCGGAGGAGGGATGAGGGGGGAGGGTGGGGGAGGGCTGTCCTTGGTGGCAGGGCAGACCTTGATGGACCAGTGTGAGTCTGCCCTGAGTCTCCCCCAAAAGCGGCTGTCACCGGCTGCACAAGTTTGTGCCACCCTGGGCAGCCGCTGTTGTCGTGGTCGCTATGACAACGAGCCGAGGCTTTATTTTTAATAGCCGCCAGAGATTAGAAGGGTGCCTCCGTTGGCGCCCCCTCCCTCCCCCCCCCAATCTCGCCTGCTCTCTAACTTTGGCCTGGGCTCCCGGAGAAGATGCCCCCATTCCATGTTCCCAGATCTCTTCTCTTCTGCCCCAAACCCACATTTCTGTCCCAAACTCAAACTGGGAGCCCCTGAATTTCCAGGTTGGGATGGGGCACCGAGCGAATCACTTGCTCAAAGCTGGTGGGACCGCCCCCACCCCCAGGACCTAGGGAACCTCTGTACAGAGGTTGGAGCCAGAAGGGCCCCCACCCCAGCCCCTGCAATACAAGGTGACCTTTCCTCATCCGCACACCCGCCATCAAACCAAGTCCTTCAGCCCCGAAGACGCGTGGGTCCTCAGGTCCCCTCTGCCTGTGAGGAACTGGACGCTCAAGCAGGTGTGATGCAGTCAACTCTCAGGAAATCTCTGGGCTCCGCCAGGGGAACAGCCTGAGTCCAAGCAGTGTGCTCTTCGCCTGCTGGAAACCATTCAGCGGACTCCCTCCAGTGCAGTGGGAGGTCTACTTGGGTGGACAAGGACAGCACCAAGACTTCCCGAGCTCTGCCTCACCCTCCTTCATTCTAAGCCCCGAGTGCGTGCTTTGGGGGGGGGGGCTGCGTGCTGGGAGACCCCGCCCGCTGGGAATCCCGGGAGGGGCCCACCCCTCCTCCTCGGAATCTGGGGGAAGCTGAGGGACACCTCCCCGCCCCCCACCGAGGGCCCCCTGGACTCGGCCTTTGGAATGCTGGAGCCCGAGAAGCCAAGGATGAAAGAGCGCCTGGAGGGTTGCGTCTTTACTGCCTTTGGCTGGAGGGCAGCCTGGGCGGGGGCAGGGGCCCAACCCGGAGGATGGGGGTGTGGGGTGGAGGGCTCGGGCCAGCGAGGTTCTCTTTCCGCAGCCCACCCCCTCGCAGTCCCTAGCCTTTAATGGCCTCCCGTCTAGCTGCGGGGTCACTTGGCTCGTTACCCCTCTAGCCCTGATACCGGGGGCTTCTCCGCCCTTCTAGAGACCCGTCGCCAGGGTGCGGTCCCACCTGCTTAGGCAGGCGGGAGGGACCCAGCTCGGCGCACCGCCCTTCGGTGGCGGGGGCGCCGTCCAGCCCCGCTCAGGCCTCGGCCTTCCTCGCGTCGCTCCCCCGCATCGCTCTGTGCGGCGCCGCGGCCGGAGGTGGCGCTCTGTGCGCCCAGCGGATCCCGGCGCGGGAGGCTGAGACTCCCGGGCTCCTCTCGAGCGGCTCTTTTCTTTTCCTCCCTTCCAGCCCTCGAGTTTCTGGCTCAGACCGCCGCCAGGCCTTCCACGAGGGCGCGGGGACTTGGGGGTGCGGGAGCCCAGGGCGGGGACGAGGCCCGCGGCAGCCCCCTCCTCCGACCGGGGCGCCTTCCTCTCCCGGAATGTGGGTGGAGGTTCCTCGTTCAGACGCCCCAGGCATCGGATTCCGGGCGGGGGCGCGTGGCAGCCGCCAGGTGAGTGTCCCAGACGCGCCCCTAAACCCGCCCCACCTCTCACCAGAGCCTCACTCCCCCTCCTTTTATGGCGGGGGAGCCGGGGGCCCGGGATCCAAACCGTGCAGAGGCCGGAGCACCAGGGCGGGGGGCTGGAGGCGGGGGCCGGCTCGCTTTTGCCCTTTTTGGCGTAGCAGCTCTGGGCGCTGCCCTCTGCCGCCGCTGGGGCCCAAGAGAGGCGAGCCGGCGACGGCGGCGCTTCTGCGGCCGCCTCCTCCCCTCCCCGTCCGGTGCTGCAGGGCGGCAGCTGGCACTGGGGGGTGGGCAAGCTCGAGGGAGGGGCGCCCGGGGAGCCCCGGGCAGCGCGCGGAGCCCCGGCGGCTGTGCTCGGGGCCGGGCCCGGGGCCTTGATGGGTTTTACTGCCTGCGCGAGCGCGTGTGTGTGCTCACTGCGGCCGCGGCGGGGCCCTGCCCGGCCCGTTCGGCCCCCGCGCGCTTCCGAGGTGCGGGTCCGGGGCCCGGAATCCGGGGGAGGCGAGGGGGAGGGGGCGGGGGAGGGGCGCGCCGCGGCGCTATAACCCCCTCCCCGCCGCCGGCCGGCTCCACACGCGCGCCCCGCGGAGCCCGCACAACTCCGGCGAGCCGGGCCTGCCCGCGCCGCCTCCTCCTCCTTCTCTGTCGGCGGCGGCGGCGGCGCCGGCTCGGCCCTCAGGCCCGCGCGGCGAGGCCCCGGGCGGGCGGCGGCTGCCAGGCGGAGCGGCCGCGGGCGCTGCCCGGCTCGGGCCGGCGGAGGGCGGAGCGCTGCGCCGGAGCCGAGGGCGCGCCGCGGAGGGGCGCACGCAGGCCGCCGGGCCGCGCCGTGCTGGGCCGCGCCGTGCCCGGCCGGGCGGCGGCGGCGGCGGCGGCGAGAGGAGGCCGGAGGCGAGCGCGGGGCCGCTGGTGGGCGCGCAGGGCCGCCCGCAGCCCGCAGGGAGAGCGCGAGCCCGCGCCGGGCCTGGCCGGGCGTCCAGACAGGTGATGGGTGGTGCGGCGGCAGCGGCTCCAGCCTCGCTCCGGGGTCCCTTTCGGGGCTGACGCCCGCAAATATGCAGAATTACCGGCCTGGTCGCTCCTAGAGCCAGCGCCGGGGAGCGAGCGCGGCGGCGGCCAGCACCGGGAACGCACCAAGGAAGAGGCCCAGCCCCCGCCCTCCGCCCCTTCCGTCCCCACCCCCTACCCGGCGGCCCAGGAGGCTCCCGGCGCGGCGGGCGCGGCGAGCGCGCACTCCCTGCTCCTCCTCCTCTCTGGCGCTGCCTGCCTCTCTCCGCACTCGCTGCTCGCGCCGGGCGCGCTCCGTCGGCTGCCTGCTCTCCGCGCCACCCTCCTTCGGGCCGCGTTCCCTGAGGGATGGTACTGAATTTCGCCGTCACAGGAGCCCGGCTGGAGCGCCCGCCCCGCGGCCTCGCCTCCCCGCCGAGCCACCGGTGCCTCGGGACGCGATGAGGACCTGGGCTTGTCTGCTGCTCCTCGGCTGCGGGTACCTCGCCAATGCCCTGGCCGAGGTGGGTGCCACCCCCGCGCCCTGTCCTTTCTCCGACTCCCCCTGCGCACGCCCCCTGAGGTCGCCCGAGAGCCCGGGCTCCGGGGCTCTGCAGGGCGCGTTTCGATTTCTGCTAGGGTGGTCGGTTTTAAAATTTTCCCAACTGGGTTCTATTTTCTGCCATGCCTAAGTGTGTCTGGTGAGTTTCCAGCGTGTTGCGTCGCTCCGCCGCGGAGGGACGGAGTGGCGGCTGGGTGGACGAGTGGGGAGAAACTTCGGGGGCCGCGGGCTCCTCTCCGAGGAGGGAGACCTAGGGCGCGGCGGACAATGCAGCATTGGGGTGCGGGAGCGCGGAAGGGGGTGTGTGTGTGTGTGTGTGTGTGTGTGTGTGTGAGCCCGCGGAGCCGGGGAAGAGGGAAGAGCCCCCGACAAACTGGTAGGGGCGGTCGCAGCGGGAGCCCCCGGAAGGCAGGGTGAGCAGCGCGGAGCCGCAGACCCCGGGTCCCGGTCCCCACGCCCGGAGCGGCGGCTGGGCCGGCGCAGTCCCGCCCGCCCGGGGCCTGCTTACAGGTGGCTGAGCGAGGCGAGCCGGGGCCGGGCCGGGAGCCCTCGCCCTCCCACCGCCCGCGTCCCCACCCCCACCCCCACCCCCACCCCCAATCCCAATCTCGAATTCCGAGTCCTCGTGAGCTGTGCTGTGATAAATGACTTTCTACACGCCCGTCGTCGGGACTTAGTGCTTGAGACCCCCCACGACCCCCTACTCCCTTTAAAAATCTGGAAAGAGTAGGGGAGGCCGAGAGGTTGGGGGTGGTCTGGGTTGGGACCCGGCGCTGCCAGACAAGATATTTAACCCTCACGTTCCCTGGCAGCCCCTCCCAGTCGCGGCTGGATTTGGGGCGTCTTCGTCGGCGCTAGGGCCGCAGCTGGGCCGGAGCCCGGGGTGGGGCGAGTGTGAGTGTGCGCGCGCGTGTTTGCAGACCCTCTCCCCCGCAGGTTCGGTCGGGATTCCGGGTGTGAAATTTAAACCTCGGGGTAGATTAAAGTGTTAGGGCCGCCGTGACTTTCGTCGCCGGTCCGTGACGCATTTCAACTTGATCTTTCTCGATGTTGATTTCACTATTAGACCAGCAACTCCCCGGGCCCCTCGCTGCCCCTAGACCTCCTGTAATGGACACCCCCGGGCAGAGGGGCCCGGTGGTTTTTTTTTTTTTTTTTAAATTTAAAGGCGGGGAGCGGTTTCTTTTTGTAAAGGGCAGACACGGATGGGGACGGAGAATTGGATTGGGGGTCTCATCCAGCCCCACCCTGGGCCTTAGGCTCCAGGGCCCAGGCTGGGGGTCCAGCGGCCTTCCTGCACGGCGCCCGCGCGGGCCGGGTGGGGGACCAGGCGCTCTGGACAGCCACGGGCGCTGACCGTGTTGCTATGCTTGCAGGAAGCCGAGATCCCCCGCGAGGTCATTGAGAGGCTGGCGCACAGTCAGATCCACAGCATCCGGGACCTCCAGCGACTCCTGGAGATAGACTCCGTAGGTAAATCGCGCCCCTTCCCTCGGCGCGCGGGGAGGGCGCGGGCGGGTGGGCAGCCTGTATGTGCGCCCCGTGCCGCCTCCCGCGTCCGGGCCGGGCCGGGCCGGGCGCCGCGCAGGAGCGCACCGAAAGGTCAGAATCCAATCCCGGGCCATAAAAGCCGAGGCGGATGAGTCAGGAGTTTCTCTTCCAATCACCACTTTCTCTCCCGGCGGCGGCCGGGGCTGCTCACTCGCCCAGGGATTGTTTTTTTGCTCTAAGGAAAATGCCGAATGTGCCTCAGAAAGTTAAGCCGCATAGAGGGCGCCGGCGTCCCGGCCAGGTGTGCGGTCCGGGGCCTGCCCTCCGGCCGGGAGGAGCCAGCCCAGGCCTTGGGCGCTGAGCCCTGACCTGGGCGCAAGCTGTTGCGCGGTGCCGCCCCCCACCGCCCCACCGAGGGCCCCTTTGTCATCGGTGCGCATTTTCTCCGCTCCTGCTGCCGGGCTGGGCCTTTGTGGTTGTGAGTCCTGTGTTTTTCTGTTTTCATGAGCCAATAAAAAAGGCGCGCCTCGGACAGTCTGCTGTTTGGGGACTATTTTGGGGCTCCCCCCTCAGGCTCTGGAGCTGAGCCGCTTTAGGAAAGTGTCAGGCAGACTTCTGAAGCTCTTGAGTGTCGGCTGCAGAGTTGGACTGGCCCCAGGTGGGCAGAGGTGCTGACAACCCATATTGGCCTGGCTGGGAGCCGGGGGTGCGGGGTGGCTGTGCTTGCCTGTGGACCAGAGGAAGCTCTTCTAGAAGACAGGGTTCTGGCCCGCATTTCTGTGGCAGGGATTCCACTGTGAGTTAGCTAGGGCAATACTCATGTAAGAAAACTTCCTGTTGACTGGACAAAAAGGAGCCCCAGGTGAGCTTGTCAAATGGAGCGACCAAAGTTAGCCAGGGGTTGGTTGGGAGAATTTTAAGTGAAATGATTTTTCTCTCACTGCAAACTACTCTAAAAAGGGGGGTGGTGGAGGAATTAAGTAAAATCACATGGTCTAGTCATTTGGAAATTTGTACCTAATTATGGTGGTGGAAAGGCCTGAACTATTTTCATTTCATGCCAAAACCATTTTCTAGCAACGGCATGGTTTCTGTAGTTTCTTGACCCAGGAAATCCTTTGGCTGATCCTTATCAGGAAGAGGGTAGAATTTCACTGGGAGATCAGAGTGGGGCCGGGGGTGGGGGGGGGTTTGATCTGGCTCCTTGATGTGTAACGCTGGGGAGAAGGCTTTGGCTTTGGTTAGCCGAGGAGAACATTTGCCTGCATGCTGCTGCTCCCTGATGGACTTGGGAAACGGGGAGACTGGCTCCCAAGAGGTTTTTCCCTGGGGAAGGCTGGGCCTCCCGCAGGACCTGCTTTGGGCTGCGCTGGGGAAATGGGCCATTCACTTTCTGCTGGGACCTTTCTTATTCTGTTTTCTGCAGCCCCGCCTCCCGCCTCCCCACCCCCAACCCCCCACCCCCCACCCATTAATGCATTGCAGCTCCGGGGTCATGCTGATAGCATTCCTGACCTGGGGACTTCTGGGTCCACGGCCTCCTTGGAGGGTCCAAACAGAAGAAGCAAGGGTGCACCAGCCGGTTCTCCGGGCTGGTTTCAAATTGCCCCCTTATAAAAGCCTGGGAGCCTGGCCCCCTCCTGCCCCAGGGAGTGGGCAGAGTGGTTGCTGCCCTCCCTCCCCCACCTGTTGGGGCAGCTGGGGTCTGAGAGGGAGCGCCTGGTGCCTGGTGAGCTTTGGGCTGAGAACACTGGAGGGGCCCCAGGACCTCCTTTGTTCAGTAGCCTTGTCCCTCCCGGACCCTTTGTGACGCAGACCCCAGGGCGGGCTCCTTCATCAGAGCTCTGGGTGGTCCCCCTCTCACAGCTCTGACCTGAGCTGGTTGCTTCTGTAGCTTGTTTTGCAGGAGTGGGCTGGGGGTGTGGGTGTCTTTTCCCCAGCTTCTGTTTCTGCCCCAAGTGAAGAGTAGCAATGGACCCCGCTGCTAGGAAAGGTTGTGAACTGCTGTGAGGTTACTTCTCCAGGCCCAGGACTCCCCAGCAGGGTCAGCCAGAGGTGGGATCAGTGAGGAGGCGGGTGGGTGCAGAGAGGACCGGTTGGCCTAGGTGCCCGTCCCTCCTCCTACAGCTACAGCTCGGAGTGGAGCTCTCCCCGACTGACGCCTGGGAGCGGGAACAGACGCTCGGGTTCTCAGCGGCTCCTCCCTGGGGCGGGGCCTCGTGACTGGCAGGTGGGCGGGGCCTCCAGGGGCGGGCGTTCCCGTCTCCCAGGTGAGGCTGCGCCCAGGCCCGCAGGCGCTGGATTCCTTGCCCGCGCCTGAGAGACCGGACAGTTGGTTTTTCACGTGTGACCTTTGGGTGCAGGGGTCAGCATGTGGTCTTTTAATGACCAGTAGCATGGAGTTTGCGGCCTGTGTGTCGGGTGTGCGGAGAGCAGACCATTCAGTCGCGCGGGAGCTTTGTTCTCTGAAGCCTGGCCGGGTGCCCGTGGCCATTGAATAAGGATACGTAAATGTCATCCCATTAGGCCGTTAATGCTCCTCCAGGACTGACGGCTGGAAGACGGCTTCCTGTCTTTCGGACATCTGTGCAGAAGAGGCAGAGGGGAAAACCAGTTGATGAACCGTCCTGAGAGCCATTTTTGGCTGTGATTCACGTGTGGCCTTCTCTTGCAGGGCCGGGGGGGGGGGGGGGGGGGGGCGGGTCCCTGCCAGTCGCATCTCCACCCACATAAATCAGAGGGCTACCTCCCCATCAGCGAGGTCCAGGCTGGGTTTCCGGACCACCCGTCTCCATAGGGTGGTGGATGAGCTGGTCTGACTGGGAGCTCTTTCTACTCTTGTTGGGGAGTGAGTCCTGAGTTCAGGTTTTAGAACAGTTGATGGACCAGGAGGCTTTGTCTTTGCTTCTTCAGAGGCAAGAGGCCTGGGTGTGGCGCAGGCAGGCAGGGGCTCCTGCTGGCCATCCGCCTTGCTTGTTCTTCTGAGCCTTGGCCTCAGTTTCCTCTGAGCTGGAAAGCTGGCAGCCCCTCCTGTGTGCACGGCACCATGATATCGCGGAAGGCTGCTGTTGCCTGGCTGGAGTGCTGGGTGGAGTGCGGCCTGGGTTGCTGCCGTCCGGTTGTCTCCTAGAAGCTCAGGACGGACCGGCTGCTCCCGGGCTTGGCGATGGCGAGATGGCCACCACCAGGACGTGACTCATCATGTCACTTTTTTCCTGAAAAAATGCTTCTTGTAACAGTTGGTGGATGGGATTCTTACTGCATGAGCAGTTCTGTTCTGATCTTATTTTGGGTCTCAGAAAAAATTAGCGGCAGTGGAACATTGAGTCATTGTGAGGGGAGAGCTGGGCTCTCCTGGACGGCGGCGTGCACGGCCGTGCGTCTTGTGTCCCCGCTGTGTTTTCTGTGTTTGCGCTTCGCTTCTAGTGTGTGCAGGTTCCGACTGCGGGCACGTGGACAGTCTCCAAGGCCTCTGTGCACTGCGCATCGGGGAGAGGGGTCCTCTGGTCTGGGCTCGTGGCCGGGATACCACTGGAGCTTCTTGGGGAGGGGAGGTGGTGAGAATGGGCTCCTTGGGCAGCTGTGGCCTTTGAGGCATGCTTTCTCAGAGCCCAATGCCTCTGGTTGCCTCTGGTTAACTGTGGGGGAAGCAGTGATGGAGGGGAGAGGCGGGGAGATGCCCCACCGGGTCTGAGGGCCGGGGTGGAGCAGCCGTGTGTGGCCCACTCCACCCTAATGCAGGTGCTGTCCTTGGGCGGGGTGAGGCCAGACGGCAGGTGTGTGTGTCCCTTCCGAGCCCTGTCTGTGGGCCCTGGGGGCAGAGCGGGTGGTGGTCTGTGTACTGAGGGGGCTGTAGCCAGCCTGGGGCGCTAGGCCCAGTGATGACCTTGGCTCTGGGGCCGCTCAAAGCACTTTCCTTCCTGAGAGCCGTGTCCCCCACCGGGCACTGGACTCCTGATGCGCTGCGCCCGGCTCTGATGGCCTCTCCGTCATGGTGGGCTGATGTTCAGGGACGAGTGGGGTCTGACCGAGGCCCAGTCTGGCCTTGCTCCTGATGCCCCTGCAAGGCCAGGATGCTCAGCCAGGATTGGGTCAGTGAGGGCAGCAGAGGAGGCGGCAGAAGCAGAGGTGGTGGAAAAGTTGCGGCTACAGCCTGTGCGGGTCCGCGGTCCAGTCTGCCGTCCAGCCCTCTGTCCAAGGTGCGCTGTCCAGCAAGCAGCAGCAGGCCTGTCGGCTTGGCCTTGCGGGTGGGGCGGGCTGGCTTCAGGCACCTCCCCTGGGTCAGCCCTCACCCGGCTTCCCTGAGGAGGTGCCCCGGGCGGGCTGGCCGCAGGCCCTTCCCGGGTGTTCTGCAGCTTCGTGCAGGGTGCAGGGCAGGCGCCCATGTCAGGAGCCCCATGCTGGCTGCGTGGGGCGGCTGAGACATCTTTGGCAGCTGGGAGTCTCATCCTGCACACGTCTGGAGGCCCCCCTTGTGGGTGCAGAGGGACCCCCTCTGTAACGAGGAGAGCGGTGGGGTGTGCTGCTGTGCAGGCCCCAGGGGCCCAGGTGTGGGCGGATGGTCGGCATCTCTTTTTCCTGTAGGAGCTGAGGAGCCTTTGGAAACCAGTCTGAGAGCCCACGGGGGCCACGGCGCTAGGCATGGCCCGGAGAGGCGGCCGGTGCCCATCCGGAGGAAGAGGAGCATCGGTGAGTCCCTGTGCTGGGGGGCTGTGGAGGGGCTCTGGGGATGTGGGCTCCGTCCCTTCTCTGCTGTGCAGGCCCCGCGTCCCCCTCCCTGCCCTGGCCCGCCCGCTCCCCGCTGCAGGCCTGGCCTGGGCCAAGAGTTTCCAGAAGTGGGGAGCCGCCGTAAATTCCTGAAGTGCCCGGTCTTGTTGGGGCCTGTGCTGGAGGCAGCCTCGCTGGAGGATGGGTCGCGTTTAATTTGCAGTTCATGACATCGAGCACAGAGTGCTCCCCGCTGCCCTGCGAGGCGGTGGGTGCAGCCATGCTGGGCCTGGGGGCCCTTTCCGGGGTCCCCACCCCCCGCAGGCCTGGCCTCTGGGCCCCACTCTGAGCATCCAGGGTCTGCCGGGCCCCTTCAGGAGTGAATGGCTGGTGGAGGTCTCCTGGGGCCTTGGGCTCATCCTTGAGAGGAGGCCTTGCCCCAGGGGTGCAGTTGGGGGATTTGACCACCCGGTCCCGTGCCACCTGGGGGTCCTGACAGCTGCCCGTCCTCCTTGTGACCTTGGGTATGTGACTCCCTCTGTCTGAGCTGTCTTTCCAAGAATATGGATTTTATAGCTTCTGCCTTTGGGCGTGGTATGTGGGTAGACGATTCCTGGTTGAGGCCAGCGGGCCCTCCCAGGTGACATGTGCTGGCTCGAGTCTTCGGGGCTGATGGGGGCCTCTCCTGCTCCAAACCGGGGGCCTGCCCTTGAGTGGAACTGGGGCTGGACTGAAGGCCTGTGGCCCTGCCTAGCTGGACCCCCCAGACCCTTCCTACTGGTGGGCGCTGGGTTGGGCGCTATGAGCGGGGCCCCTTCCCGCACTGGGGTAGCTGGGTCACCAGTACCCTGCCCTCTTGATTTGGGGGCCACTGGAAATGTGCCTGTGGGAGGCGGGGCCCTTGGGAGGTGAGGCAGGTGAGAGATGGCTCCCCCCCCCGGCCCTGAGTGAAGATGGTGTCTCAGCTCCAAGCTGGCCTCGGGCTGTGTGAGCCCCTTTTCAGCCCCCACGCTCCAAGGGGGCTCTCTGCAGCCCCCTCCCCTCTGGGGCCTCCCCTCCCAGCCCTCCAGTTACCGCTCATCTTTGGGCCAGCCAGTGGCACCGTGCTAGGGGCCGGGGTCTTTCTGCCTCTGCTGGACCAGGGGCTGTGTGACACGTCCCGTGGGCTTAAGCCGTGGGCCGTGGGTCGCTCCTGCCTGGACCCCTGAGCGCTGCTGCACATTCACCCGCCTCTCACCTCTGCAGAGGAGGCCATCCCAGCGGTCTGCAAGACCAGGACTGTCATTTACGAGATACCTCGGAGCCAGGTGGACCCCACGTCCGCTAACTTCCTGATCTGGCCGCCGTGCGTGGAGGTGAAGCGCTGCACCGGCTGCTGCAACACCAGCAGCGTTAAGTGCCAGCCGTCACGCGTCCACCACCGGAATGTCAAGGTGAGCCCGCGCATCCCTGGCCCACGGCGGCCAGCTGTGGCTGGTGAGCCGGAGGATGCGTCCATTTCTCTGACAGGCACACTGAGGCCTGGGGGCGGGGCTGGGGCTTGGGTCCTGGTAGGTGGTTTACGGGTGGTGTCTAGTCCCCTCTCCAAGGGCCTCTCGTGGATCTTAGGACAAGTGGTGGTTTGCTTGCCGACGGGTTTCGCGTGGTGTCCAGCCATTTAGCTGAGGGCTGCCTGGTGTCCCCTCCAGGCTCTGGAAGGGTCTCTTGGGCACTTTAGCAGGGGCTGTGGTGTGTGGCAAGGGGGCTGGGCGTCCCCTGAGAGCCTCTCCCCACTGAGACCGGAAGGGAGCCCTGGGCTGGGGCTGGGTGGGGAGGCTGACTCCCACCACAGCTCAGAACTTGGCTCAGGGCCAGGCACACGCCCGTCATGCTAGACCTCTGGCCCCTGTGAAACCTGGGAGGGTGCCCCTCTCCACTGGATGTGCTGTTGATGGGGCACCAGCCTTGGGGTGTCCTTTTGGGGGCCAGGTCACCCCCTGTTTCAGGAAGGTGTGCTCTGCGTGGCGGACCACAGGCCCAGCGGCTTGGGTCAGATGTCTCTGCCTCCCGTACTGGGCTCCTGGGAGCCAGCGCACGGCAGTGCTCACGGCGAGGCCTTCTGCCAGGCAGGAGGCTGGCTGGCCTGACCTCTAAGGGCATCGTGGGGTCTTGCAGCGGATCAGGTTCCAAGGACACATATGGGGCTGGTCCTCTGAATCTGGGGGACATTTTGCACCCTCAGGTCACTGGGCAGCTAAGCTAGGGGTGGGCTTCTGGCCCCATGTCTGCAAACCTTTCTTAGCCTGGGCTCGCTCCCCTCTGGCTGCACCTGCCTCTTCAGGGGGGTGGGTCTGGGGCGTGGGGACTGCCTGCCCCCATGCAAGGTCTGGCTGCAGGTGGGTTGTGGTCCCTGTGGCCCCGGGGCGTAGACCTGGCACCGCCCCGTGGAGCAGCTCCCTCCCCACTCAGCTGGGCCTCCAGGTTTCCTGGAGCGCGGACTTCTGCTCCGGGGGTGCAGTAGAACTCTTCTCTCCGCTGGGAATTATTTCCGCTCGCCTGCCAGTCTGAGTCCAGGCTTCTGGCCCCAGAGTGAGGTGTGGAGTTGAGGGCCACGCGAGAAGCACTTTAGACTCTAACTGGGACTTGACTGACCTCGGGGACTTGGTCCTCTGCGTGCTTTGGGGATTGAGTAAGCAGATTCCACGGCTGGCTGCCTGTGGTCTCAGGTGGACACTCCCCTGGGGCCAAGGTGCCCTGGAGTGCCTGCCTGGGGCGCTGGCTCCCGCCTTAGGCCTCAGACTCCGGGTGGGGGGCATCCGCCCCGGGCACCCCGTGGGCCCCGCTGCATCCTCCTCGGTTCAAGGAGGAAGCAGGCCTGATGCCCGCCCACGGGCTCAGCGGAGGCCCTGGCTCTCAGCCCAGCCTCCTGGGCTTCCGTTGGGTCTGGGGATCCCTCCTTGTGGTGTGTTGAGAGGTCTTAGGAGCCCCAGGAATCCACAGAACTGAGGCCTTTGTCTCTTGGGTCTGGGGGTGGGGTGCCCTAGATTAAATGGTCCTGCTTACGGACGTTGGAGCCTGTCTGTCGGGCCAGCAGCAGGGGCCTGGAGGTACGGGGGGGGGGGGGTGGAAACGGAGCGGGCTCTCTGCCTGTGCCTCCACCCTTTGGGGTCCCTCATGGCCCCTACTCTTGCCCCCTGGTGTGAGGGCCAGGTCATGTCTGGTCCTGGGCTGGGAAGTGACTCTCTGCCTTCCCTGGTCCATCCTAAGGGTGGGCGGTGGTCCACAGCTCCTCAGGGGTCTCGGTGGGTGAGGGCGGGTGCTCCATCTGCCGGGTCACAGGCCTGCCCAGCGGGCGGGAGAGCCTGGTTCCGTCTGCCCAGAGCGGGGTGGGGGGAGGGTCAGCCCGCCGCGGGGGGCCTGGCCACCCAGCTCCGCATGCATCCGGTACCCCGCGTGCCTTCGCCCACCCCCTCTCCCGGGGAGGGCCCCTCCCGCCCTCCCATCAGGAGGTCAGCAAGGAGACATCCGGTGCCAGACCCCGGGGTCCTGGCGGGAGGAGACGGAGGTCAGTGGGAACAGGAGGCCCATTGTGGCGTGCCCGCCCCCTGGCCTGGCCAGGGGCCACCCCTGTTCCATTTGGGGTTGAGGCCGAGCAGAGAGAGCGGCCCTCGAGGCCCAGACTGAACGCAGGGTTGGTGCTGGGGGTCATGGGGCGACACACAGCCCGAGGCCCCTCATTGGGAAGAGAGGGCGGGGAGGCTGGAATAGTCTCCCAGGTGACTGAACCAGGTGGGCACCCTCAGCTGCAGGGGGCTCTGGGCCCGGGGTCAGGACGTGCCCCGGTTGGTGGCCTGCCCACCAGGGCCCTGAGGCCTCCGGGGCCTGCCCTGGGGGTGGCTTGTGGACCCCGGAGCCCCTCCAGACCCGCCGTACTGCCACGTGGGCAGGGGTCCTGGCTGCCTCCCCTGCACCCTGCGCAGCAAGGTCAGCGCCTGGCGTCTGCCCCCTGGTGCGGGCTGACACACGGACCCCGCCCCTAGACCCGAGCCTCCGTGGCCGGGACAGGTGGAGCTGGGCGTGGGTGGCGGTGGGTCAGGCAGAAGGAGAGGCTCCCTGCCGCCAGGTGGGCCTCCGGCCTCTCAGGTGTGGGGAGTTTGGGGCGGCCCTGCTTTCGGGGCAGCTGTTGGCTCAGCTCTGCAGCCGTGTCGGGCAGTTAGCTGCAGTCTGACATCGCTAGACCTCCGGCCTCTGGGAGGTGGGCCTGGTGTGTCTACCTGGGGCAGTCCAGGGTGGGCCTCTGCACCCCTCGTGGACAGGGGCCTGTGCTTTGGGTGGGGCTCCCCACGGGGCCGCATCGGCCATTGCTGTTCCGGGAGCCAGGTCGGGCCGAGAGGGCGAGGTAGTGGCTCTGGCAGCGTGTCTGGGTGCTGGGCTCTGAGTCCCTGCCCCGTGTGGCGAGGCGCCCGCTGCTTGCCCGACTTGAGCCCTAGTCGGTCAGGGAGGCCAGACCCCATCGGCCACAGGCCCCGAAGCTGGGGTTCTCTTCTCCGGCCGCTGTGGCCTCTAAACCGAGCCTGGAGAAGGCCTCCTGCCGCCCACCTGGGAGCCAGGTCAGTCTGTCCATCGTGACTCCAGGAGCTGGACTCAGTTCTGAGTGGACTTGGGGCTGCAGGGCCCTGGCGACCCCGCCCAGCGGACTCAGGACGTGGCCTGGCTGAGGGGTGTGCTCAGGGGCCCTGCTGGTCGCAAGTCCGGGACCCCTGCCGGTGAACCAGGCCCTGTCTGTGCGGCCTCAGTTTCTCCGTCTGTGAAACGGGCCATGGTTGTGCTCTCTCGAGGCTGCTGTGAGAGCCGTGGGCCTGGCCCGTGGGGTTCAGGAGACGCTGTTCATTCCGGATGACCCGTGTTGGGGGGCCCTGCAGGGCGTGGCTCCCCCTGGCCCTCCTGGGAGTGTCCTGCTTCATGGGGGCTGGTGGGCGCAGGAACCCAAGGCCTGGCTCAGAAGGCTGACGGCGTCGTGGGGGTGTGCTCGGGTGGGTCTGGCCTGGGGCCCTGCAGGCAGGGCAGCTCTGGTGGGGAGTCCGAGTGTCTGGTTTTTCAGGAGCAGCCGAGACAAACGGTGGGGAGAGCACGGCGCGTGGGCTCCGAGAGGCTGTAGCGTAGGTCTGGAGGTGGGGTGCCGAGGACGGCAGCATCTTCATCGTGGCCTTGGCTAGAGTGGAGGACGCTTTTGAGAATTTAATATTCACAGTGCGTTCTTGGGGGAAAAATGTAGCCATTTCCTGGCCAGATGGAGGTGGTGGACCAGCCCGGAATGTTTGCATACCCAGAAGCAGGTGCAGCCATGAATCCCTGTTTGTTTTTCTGTGATAAGAAAAACAAGATTTTTCTCTAAAGGCTCGAGTGGCCGCTGTTGCGCACCCTTCACTGAGGGGCCAGTTGGGGCAGCGCTGCTGAGCCTAGCGCTAGTCCCCGGGCAGTCTGTCTGATGGCTGGCGAGGCCCCCCGCCTCGGGTCCTGGGTCCTCGTCCTGCCCTGCAGAGGATACCAGGGGAGGCACCCACTGGCCAGAGGCATGCCATACGGAGGGCCAAGCCCTCGGGTAGCCTGTGTCCCCCAGCAGAGGCCAGGGTGGCGGGAAGCATGTGGGCACTCAGAGTGGGGTCCGGGGTGGGGTGAGGCGCTGGCCTGTGTGCAGGCCTCTCTGCATGGGGTCCTTGGATAGGCTCTGCGCAGAGGTGCCAACTTCAGTGGCCTCTGGACAGTGACCTGAGTTCCAGGTGCTTCTATCGTGAGCGTGCGTGTGACCCATGTTCCCACTTCACAGATGGGAAGGCGGAGGCTGGCTGCCCACATGGCCCGCATGCCCAGCTCTCGGACTCTCCCCGGGGAAGGGGGCAGGGACAGCCGAGCCCCAGGCCGCCCCGGGTGGAGGCGTCCTGCAGCAGCTCCCACCCGAGGCCTCCTGTCTCCCTGGTCTTGAGATCTCGACTTGGGAAACCCCTGGGCCTGGCCGCAAACCTGGCCCAGCTTCTGATCCGTGTGAGCCACAGCCTCATCACGCGGCCGGTGGGCCTCTGGCTCTCTTCTGCTTGGTTAATTCATGTGGCCGGGTGGCTGTTCCAAGTCTGGACGGGCCTCCAGGCGGCTCGCCTATGGGGTGGGCAGCCTGGCCACCACAGTGCAGGCCAACCCCCTGCCCGGAGTCCCCTGGCTTCTGGCCTCGAAGCTCCTTGTAAAGGATGGTCCCAGGCTGGAGGCTTCTGGTTGCCGCCTGGGGTCCTGTTTGCCCCGGTCAGCTGTGGCCCATGAGCCGGGCTTCCCCGGGGCCTCTGAGTGCTGGAGGTGGGTCTTGGCAAAGCCCTGCTCCCCCCACACCCATGTCCCTGGGCGAAGAGCGAGGGATGGAGAGTGTCCCTGGGGGCCGTTCTGGGAGCCCTGGTGAAGCTGCAGGGTTGGGCCTGGCTGAATGCCGGGCGGCTACGGGGTCCTTGTCCGGAGCCCCAGGTGGGCCCACACCTCCTGCCCCTCCTTGCGGCTCGGGTCTGGGCCGGAGGGCGGATGGTCCCGGGCCTCGAGCAGCAGCCCCGTCCCGGGCTGCTGACGGTCAGGCGCACCTTTGCCGACCTCTGTGGCTGTTCCACGTGTCCCTGAAGCGTGGAAGCAAACCCCTTCCCTCGCCCAGAGCCTCCCCCTTGGGGGCATCCTCAGGGCCTCTCCTGGCGTGCACGAGCCTCTGGGCTCAAGTTAAAATGGGGCCAAACCACAGACGCTGCCCCGGATCTCACCGCTTCCTCACCGGGGCTCCCGCTTTTCCCACGGAGGAGGTCAGGGGCCGGGGGCGTCCCCGCTCCCAGGCCCGTGTGCCGCTCGTCCACGGCACGCTGCTGTCTCGGCAGGTGGCCAAGGTGGAGTACTTCAGGAAGAAGGCGAAGTTGAAAGAGGTGCAGGTGCGGCTGGAGGAGCACCTGGAGTGTGCGTGCACCAGCGCCAGCCCGAGCCCCGAGCGCCGCGAGGAGGAGGCGGGTGAGTCCCGGCAGGGCTGCGCCCTGGCCTCGGCCAGTGGCCTCGGGGGGCGGCAGGGGCGGGGGCTGCAGCTGAGGCCTGTTGGCTGTTCACTGTGGGGCCTGTGCGGCCTGGGACCTGCTGGCGGGGGGGCGGTGTGCTGCCCCCGAGGGGATCGCGGGGACAGGGCCACGTGCCTGGAGGGAGGGGTGAGGCCGCTGTGGGGTCCCGTCTCCCGCCCCGGCCCAAGCGGTGAGCTGGAGAGATGCGGCCTGTCCCTGGCGGGTGGCAGGTGCTGGCCACAGCATTGGCGCTCGGGGTCCTGGCCTTCTCGGCCAGACTCTGCCCAGAGCAGCCCGGCGTTGTGGCCACCGCGCTGGGCCGGCTCACGGGACCAGGAAGTGTCTCCCTGCCAGCACCGTCGAGCTGTTTTCACAGAAAGACAAACACCCCAGGTATTTATTGCTTCAGTGTCCACCCCACACCCTCCCTTGGGCCCACTCACCCTTCCTGCCCTTCTGTCAACAGGAAGGCGTAGGGAGTCAGGTAAAAAACGGAAAAGAAAAAGGTTAAAACCCACCTAACGTGGCCAACCAGGTAGGAGCCACCTGCCCGCCGCGCCGCCATCCTGGGGTGGGAGGCGTAGCGCCCGATCGCTCCGCGAATCACCCGCAGGCGAGGACGCGCCCTGATTGGCCTTGATCCGTCCGCGAGCTTCCGCTGTCTGTCCCGCCGGGCTGCGGGTCTCCGCGCTCCTGTCCTCTGCCCCCTCTCCTGCCGCTCGGGACGCCTGGCCCCCAGCCCCCTCCTGCTCAGGGGCCCCCGCTCTGGCTTTGGTCCTCGTTGATCGGGAGACGGAGATCATAGGAGCGGGGTGATCTGGGCTCCCTGAGCAGCAATGGAGTAGCTCCCACGTTGAATTGCTGGGATCACACGGACAGCTTACCCACTCCTTTGACAGATGGAAAAACTGAGGCTCGCCGGGGTCACAGATGAGCCTGGTTGGAGGCTGGATAGCTCCTGCCTGAAATGCTTTGTAAACACGTAGGGCTGTTGGTGGCTGTACTGGAAGTTGTGTTTGGCTGCGAACAAGACACTAGAAATAAGGGCGAGATGAGGTAGAGACCAGAGCAGGTTTGGCAGTCTCAGAGGACCATCAGACACCCACCTCAGGGCTGGCGATGCCGTTCTCAGCCTCGTGGCCGGAGGTGGCTGCCACAGCTCCAGAAGTCGTGCTTCACTCCAGGCTGGAAGAAGGATGATAGTGGGGAGAACAGTGGAGGGCCCAGTGACTTGCTTTATCCCAGTGGCCCCCCTCCACTCTGAGGGGGGCCTGGGAAAAGTGGTCTTTTCGAAGGGCTTCCCAGGGTAGGTGGGTGTGGGCAACTGCAGTCGTCATGAAGGGCGGCAGTGTGGAGTCTCCCGGGCCTTGCTGTTGGGCTGTCTGCCTCTGGAGCACCTGGTCCTTGCTCCTGGGCGTGTGGGAGCCCATGGCATCCAAGACAGATAGCTGTGAGAGGAACTCTCAGCGACAGGCGCCTGGGAACCCAGGCCCAGCTGAGAGATGTAGCTGCAGAACCTGACCAGGCCAGGAGCGTCTGAGGCCTGGGGGCCAGGTCCGCTCGGGAGGCTCCTCTGGGAGGAAAGGCCCACGTACACAGACCCTGAAGCAGCCCCCAGCTGCTCAGCCTTGGCTGTGGGTCCTGAGGGTGTGCAGGGGCTGGCCTGTGCCTGGCTGTGCTTCCCGGCTGCAGCCGCTGGGCTAAGCCTCCATGGGCCAGCTGGTGACAGAGGCCCTGCAGGGAGAGAGCCATCCCCACCTGCCTGCTGGCATTCGGGCTCTGGGCACGTGGCACAAACGCTGGGATAAGCAACAGGCAGGCAGTGGAGGGCAGGGAAGAGCTGCTGCACGCTCAGGTCCCTGTACCCTGCCTAGTCACAGAGACCCCTGTGTCTCACTGGTGACATCCAGAGGCAGGATTGCCTCCTGGCCCAGAGTGGCTGCCAGAGCACCAGAAGTCACACCAAGCTGTGAGCCAGAAGAAAGAGAAAGGTGAGGAGAAAAGCAGAAGAACCCTTCTGGGCCTCAGTTTTCCCCATCTGTACAATGGGAGAATGGGGCTTGCTCTGAAGCTGTGTTCTATGAGATCCCAAGAGCCGAGTGCCAGTTCTGGTCAGGATGTTACAGAAAGGGTAATGGGGTGTGTTTGATTTGAAAGATTTAACAAAGGCTTTAAATCCCGCAAGCTACCACACAGCGTGCGTGCGTGCGTGCCGTGATGGCGTTCGTCAGCTCGTGGCCTCTCAGTGTCCGTCTCTCTCCTGCCTGCAGATGTGAGGTGAAGGTCAGCCAGCAGCCCCCTCCCGGGACACGGATGTACATGGCGTGTTACATTCCTGAACCTACTATGCACGGTGCTTACTGCCAGCGTGGTCTTTGTTCTCCTCCGTGAAAACTGTCTCCATGCACGCTTTGGAGAACAAAGAGACAGTATACGTTGTTCATGTGACATCAAAGCAAGTATTGTAGCACTCGGTGAAACAATAAGACGCTTCCTTGTCAAAAAAAAAAAAAAAGAGAGCAAACAAAACCACGAAACTCGACAAACAAAACTCACACAAGCATCTGAGCAGTTGCCGGAACGGAGGGGCGCCCCGAGGGGCGGAGGGGCCGGCGTCGCGGCGGACCAGCCTCTGTCCAGGTGGCCACAGGTGCTTCTGTCGAGGGTGCAGAGCCTGCTTTCTGGAGGCTGCGCTCGGAGGCCGCGGGCTCTGCAGGCGCACGCGGGAGCCAAGACTGTCTGGGAAACCGCATCTCCTTGCCGTAGTGTCTGAGTCTTATCCAGAAACCTCCCTGAGAGCCTTAAGTGGATTTTTTTTTTACATCATAAAGTGATTATTAAGCTTTCCTTTTTACTCTTGGCCTAGCTTTTTTTTTTTTTTAATTATCTCTTTGGAAGACATTTACACCGATAACACCAGGCTGCTGTTAACAGTCAGGACAGTGGGACGGTACCTTTCCTAGCAAGATGCAAGTGAATGAGATGTATTACAATAAACATGGTATACCCACCTATGCATCATTTCCTGAATGTTTCTGGCTTTACGTGTTTCTTCCTTGCCCGGTCTCACCCGCCTTTTAATTTAAGCCATTTCGAGAGAACTGCGTGAAGCAATCACATGCCGTTCCCCAGCCTCCTGCCTGCCGTGGACGGGCCTGAGGACCCGGCTTTCCTGAGCGGCGGCCCGGGGTTGCTCCCTGCTGCTGCCAGTGTTTGGACAGAAACTAAACTCTTATTTTTGGTAAGATGTTATGCTTTACGTGTATTCAACAGAAATTCTGTGTGGTGTTGTTTTTGGTTTTGTTTTGTAAAGGTGAAGTCTGTATTTTTGTCTAATATTACCAAGTTTTATAGACCTGAGAGCCTGCCATGCTTTTTTTTGTTTTGAACCAAAAGAAAAAAAACAAACCCACCAAAATGCACTCACGGTGAAAAGCATTTGTGGCTGCGGCCCGTCAGCGTCACGTGGCCTATGGCCTGGGTGCTGGAGCTCCAGGTGGTGCCCGGGAGGTCTCGGTGTCCTGGGCCTGCCTCCGGGATTCTGGAACCTAGAGGACCAGGCGCCCTAACCTCACAGAGGCGCAGCGGCGCGCCCCACCAGACGCCAAGTGGACGAGGAAGATTTGCTCCCTCGGAGTGCATGGACCCGTGTCTGCTGTGCCTGCGAACTGGGTCAGCCCTGTGTTGCCCGCAGCCTGCTGCCCCTGTCCTCCTCGTCTCGGAGCTCGAGTGACCGTTGGGACCCTTCTGTTGCCCTGGGGCTGACTCTGGTGACAGGAAGCGTCCCGGGACTCACCTGTCTGTGGGGAGTCTTCCACGTTAAGGAGCATCTTCCACGCGCGGCTGTAGGACGCCTTTGAGCGAGCATGTGGGGGCGTGGCCGTGGGCTGTGGCCCCACCCCGTGGGAACCGCCCCCGTGCAGTCCCAGGACGGGGTGTCCCGAGGGGTGTGCGATCCTGTGCTGTGGATACGTGTCTGATGTGATCTGTACAAACGCGATCTGTGTATTTGCGTCTGGTGAGATGCCCAGAACCCTGCTCACTTACTCTTCCTTTGGGCAAATGCGTCTGATGGTCTGTCCATTAAAGCAACCGCGCAGAAAGGCTTGGTGTGCTCTTGGGGGAGAGGAACGCCCGGGAAGGGGAGGGGCCCCGAGCGGCTGCGGGGAGGATGTTGGTGGGGAGGGTCTCGGCCCGCTCTCCGTTCCCAGATAAAGGCAGAAGGCCCTGAACGCTGGCCCCTGCCCAGTGCCCGTCCAGCTCCAGGACTCCTGGGAGCCCGCGCCATCGACCCCCGAGGGGTCCAGGTGTCGCGCTCAGCTGGTTCAGCTCCCTTGTCCCCCATCTGTTGTGAATTTCCCTGGAAGCTCTAGACAGAAATGGGGAGAACAGGCCCCCCTAAGGAAGATGTGGCCATACAGTGGGGTGCTGGGCCTCCAAAACGGCCCTGTGAAGGGCTGGGGAGCAGAACGCTTGTTGTCGGGGGCATCCAGCGGTCAAATGGTGAAGCAGGGAGTTGGGCTCCATCCTGGGGGCCTTGGAAGTGCCCATCAGAGCTGTCTGCCCGGGTTGTGCACCTGTGAACACACACAACTCCTGCAGGGCCCTTCCCGTGGCCTTGGGGGAGGTGGGCAGGAAGCCGGGGACCCCACTGTGGTGCTGAGTTTGTGAGCAGGAGGATGCTGTGGGCACAGAGCTGCCCACAGCAGCCCCAGCGAAAGTGTGAGTGCAGGGCCGTGCTCAGCCCTGGGAGCACCTGCCGGCCTCCCCACCCCAGCCGTCTCTGAGAGTGCGGTCTGAAACCTGGGCTGGGCTTTGGGCCCTGCCTGGCTGGGAAGCACCCCCAACCTCTGCGCTTTCTGCTTTCCCCCCACCCTGGCCTCGTGAGCCCCCACCCTGGCCTCGTGAGCCCCCACCCTGGCCTCGTGACCCCTCATGCTGGCCTCGCCAGTTCTGTCCATTCCGTGGGGTATCAGTTGTAGCTGAGTCTTGGGGCTCAGGCTGGGTGGGCGGCCCAGGTGAAGGAGCCAGCATTTTTGGAGCCCAGTGGACAGCTGTCCCCCTGTGGGCCCCTGGCCTGAATAGGTGAGCTAGTGCCCTGCGCTGCACAGGCTGGGGAGGGCTGTTTCCCCAGCGGTCCATCTGCAGACCCCGGCTCACGTGTTGGGGGCCGCTGAGTGTGGAGTGTGGGAACGTGGCTCTGCCCGGCTCTTCCCTGCCAGGGCCACCTGGCCCTGTGACCTTGGGCGACCTTGCACGTGACCTTGGCAGGTGGTTTCCCTGCTCTTGATTGGACAGCTGTGCTGGTCTCCTTGGTGAATGGAAGGGCTTGGCCCAGAGCAGACGCTCCAGAAGGACTCATGGGGCTCCCGACCCTGAGCGGGAGCAAGAGGAGCTAGTCTCAGATGGGGGAGCGTCTGCTGGGGCTGTGGGCTGATGGACCCCGGGACCGCTGGTGACAGCCCGCCAGGCCCGCTTCCCCAGTGGGGCTGGGCTGAGCACGAGAGCAGGGCCTCCCTGGAGCTTCCGCCCATCGGGGCCGCCTGCCTGCTCACGGCTCCTTTCTGGGTATCTTCTCACCAGCCTGGGACCCTGGGAGGCAGGGCCAGGGTCTGAGTCTTTTCTGGGCCCCCAAGGGAGACCTGGTGTTCAAGTGAGCTGTTTGCTCAGAGCGTGTTCCGTGTCCCTGGGGCTGCTCTGAGGGAGGAACCCGGGGTCACCCCTAGGCTGAGGCCAGGACCCAGCCTGGCCTTGGGGGCCTGCAGCATGGGCAGGGCCTAGCTGTCACCCTACAGCGCCCCCCACACCCCTCCACCATCGGCTGGAAGCTATTCCCGCCTGCTGCGGGGCCCTGTGATGCAAAGCTGGTGGCTTCTGCAGAATAGCAAAGCAACTGTCAAGACCAGGCCCTTCAGCTGCCAAAAATGTGGAGTGTTCGCCGTCTGCCCTCAGAACGTCAACCAGACCCTGGCCCTGTGCCCCCGGCCGAGGCCCCTGCCTGGCACTCTGCGGGTGAAGCACCCCACACACCCCCTCCGGCCCCGCGGCCTGTGCTGGCACCTGCCTCTGCAGGGCTGGCCACCTCAGGCTCCACCAGGCGCTGTGCTGTCCCGAAGGCCGAGTGTGGTTCTAGTGTGCAGGGTGGACAGACAGACAGAGACTTCTCCAGGTGGGGACACAGAGCAGGCCCCAGGCAGGCAGTCCAGCCCCAGCACCCACAGCCCTCGCGTGGCCCCTGGGCCTCAGGCTGTCCGTCTGGGGACGAGGAACCCAGAGTTGCTAGCAGGCCCCTGAGCCCCGGCCTGCCCTCTCTGCACCTCTAGACTCTGGGCAGCCACGCCCTCTGCCCTTTGCCCTCTGCCCTCGCAGGTGGGCTCACAGCCCGGCCCTCGCTCTTCTTGCTGCCCCTCCGGGGGTGCTGGCCTCACGGACTTGGTGGACATCACCCTGGGCAGCGCGGGTGTCTGGTGCCTCCCTGGGTGCTTTGCGGGCTGGGCCTCCCTTGGGGCTGTCTGGTACTAGGAGCTGGAGTCCCTGCCTTCCCGTCTGGTGGTCCCGCGTCCTTCCTGCAGGCCCTCAGGGAGGGGGAGCGGACAGAGCCCCCTGCCCTCCGGGCGCCTGGCTGCTCCGCGGAGGCTGTGTTTCCGGAGGGAGAGGGGTGGCTGTGGGCTTGTCAGGACCTGCGCTCCCCTGGGTCGCTGGCGCCTGCGGGGGGGCCTGCTGCCACATCAAGACGGAGGCTCAGCTCAGCCCACGGCCGCTGCGGACCCCCGACCCCGGAGCCCCATCCCTCGTCTGCCCCAGCCCCCAGCACAGTGGAGACCAGGAGCCCAGGTTCCCCCCCACCCAGACTTCCTCTGGGGTGGGTGGTGGAAGAGCCAAACCCCGGGTTCTAAATGCAGAGGATGGTGGGTGTCTCCGCTGGTCCCTAGAGATGAGCTCCTTCGTTCCTTCTTGCCCCCGCAGATGCCCGCCGGGGCCGCCCCGAAGCATCAGACAGGCGCTCAGGGGCCTCATGAGGCCTCCCTGTTGCTGGGCTGTTGCCGGTGAAACTGTTTCCTTAATTTAATTTCTGGACTGTTCTTTGCTGGGGTGTATTGGTCCCTGCAGCCGGCTTCTATATGTCGTCCTACAGTCTTGTGGCCTTGTTTTTAGCTCTAACGTGTGTGTGTCTGGGTTTCCTGGCATTTTCCAGGTACAAGCTTGTGTCACCTTCCAATAGGAGTAGCTGGCTACTTTCTTCTCGATCTATTTCTTTTTTCTTCTTTAATCGCCGGGGTGAGAACCTCCGGGATAGTGGGGAGAAGTTGGCAGAGCAGATACCATTCTCTTGCTCCTGATGGGGAAACTTTTACATTTTTCTGCCTTAAATATGGTGCCAGGTGTGAGTTCCTTCCAGGGTAAGGGAGTTCCCTCCTGTTTCTAGTTTGCTGAGTGTTTATTGTGAAATGCTGTTCAATTTTTTCTGGGTGATGCTTTTCCACAGTGATTGAGAAGATCATGTGCATTTTTTTATCCTGTGAACATAATGCATGTATATTGTGTGTGTGTGTATACATACACACAATTTACACACACACACACGCATTTACACACACACATTTACACACATACACACATTTATGCACACACATTCACACACACACAATTTATACACACACATTTACACACACATGTACATACACACATTTACACACATACACACATTTACACACATGCATGCACACATTTACACACACATCTACACACGCATTAACACACATATACACACATTTACACACATGCATTTACACACATACACATGCATACACACATTTACACACATATACACACATTTACACACATATACACACACGCATTTACACACATACACACATTTACACATACACACGCATTTACACACATATACACACATTTACGCACACACATTTACACACACATACAATTTATACACATACACACATTTACACACATACACACATTTACACACACATTTACACACGCACACACTCACACACATGTATACACACATTTACACACATACACATATACACACGCATGCACACACATTTACACACATACACATACACATACATTTACACACATTCACACACATACACACATACATTTACACACATTCACACATACACACTTACACATGCACATTTACACACAGAGACACACATATACACACACATATACACACATTTACACAGTTCATATATACACACATTTACATACACACATTTACACACACAGACACACATACATATACACACGCATTTACACACACACACACACACACACACCAGCGCTGACTGGTTCTTGCTGCTGAGCTGCACCCGCATCCCTGGGATAGCCCTGCCTCGCCGTGCAGTCCATATACACATGCATTTACACACACACACACACACACACACACACACACCCACCCCAGCGCTGACTGGTTCTTGCTGCTGAGCTGCACCCACATCCCTGGGATAGCCCTGCCTTGCCACGCGGTACAGTCAGTTTTTATGTGCTGCTGGATTTGTTTTGCTAATATTTTGTCGAAGGTTTTACATCTGTACATGAAGGCAGTGGTCTGTGTTTTCCTGTGGTGTCCTTGGTTTTGGTATCAACACCTAAAAGTAATGATTCCGTGAGAGTGAGTTCCTTCCTCATGTTTTGGGAAGAGTTTGTAAAGCATCGGTGTGAATTCTTTCGAGAACTGTTCGCTAGAATTCACTGTGGACTGACTCCATCTGGTCCTGGGGTTGCCCTACTTGCGGAAGACCCCCGGGGCTCAGCCCTGCTCCCTCCCAGGCCTCGGGCCTCAGGGGGCCACTCTCCCAGCTCAGGCCCCCGGGGATGGATGGCTCTGTTTGCCCAGCATGGTGGGGGGTTGGCAAGCAGCCCTGGGCTCTGGCTCTGGCCTGGGTGGTGTCCATCCCTCAGCCTGCATACCTTCCTCTCCCCCTCCTCACTGCTGACCTGCAGTGACCCCGAACAAAGGAACTCCCTGACGCCGACGTCCACGGGCTGCATGTGGGGACTGGTCGGGGCCTCCTTGGAAGTCACAGGTCTCCGCTCCTTAGAGGGGTGTGGGCCGTGTGCTGAGCCCCCAGGGCGAGCTGGCTGGTCCCCGCCCAGAGAGGAGCAGCAGCCTGTCTGGGCACACGCAGCAGTGCCTCGGTCTCCTCTCGTGGCTTCGGGGCCCCCGGGACCCTCCATCTCAGAGCCCCGACCTCCCCCAACAGCACGTGGCCGCTGGGGGCCCAGCACTGACGGGGGGAGGAGGGGGCCGTGGGGGGACAGACCCGCTTCCTGAGGCACTGGGCTCCTGTCCAAATTCATAACAGCCTGAGAAACACCCTCTGGAAAAAAGCAGCCCAATCATCGTCTCATGTGTTTAAAAAATCCTGGCATTTTCCTCAAAATCTGTCCTAGTTATGCTTGAGATCTCCTGACCCCAGAATACTTTTATTTATGACAGAAAATTCATCTCCATGGCAACGCCTTAGGAAGCTGCAGTCTCGAGATGATAACTTCCCAGGCAATGCAGACAGTAAATGGATTTCTCAGAGAAAAGCGGACAGCGACTCCATCTGCAGTGGCCACTGGGCAGTCTGGGGGGGACTTGGGGGAGGTGCTGGGCAGGCCTGGCAGGGGCCAACAGGGAAGCCTTGCACGGAGCGGCCAGCTCTCACCCTCCATGCTGAGCAAACAGAGTCCAGGGCTTTCCGAGGCTGCATCTGGCTGGCAGGGCCTCCCCTATGCTGGGCACCTGACTCTCCCAGCCCCCTGCGGGCCGCCACCTGTGCCCCGTGTTCCTCCCCTGAGCAGTGGGCACAGGACGGGAGGAGGCGGGCCGGCCCTCGGGAGACCCTAGACACTCTCCCCGCAGCCCTGCTCTGCGCCTGGGCTCCCGGGTCAGTTCGCGTTCCACAGCAAGGGAGACAGCACGGGCCTCGGCCACAGTTAATCCATCGATTGGTCCACGTGTCCTCACCTGCCCATCCATTGATCCTCAACACCGTCCACCCACATATGCACCCACTCACCCACCCATTTATTCTTCTGAGCACCCCCCACCCACCCACCCATCCACCCATCCATCCATCCATCCACCCACCCACCCATCCATCCATCCACCCATTTATTCTTCTAAACACCCTCCACCCATCCACCCACCCACCCATCCATCCATCCATCCATCCATCCACCCACCCACCCATCCATCCACCCACCCACCCATCCATCCACCCATCCACCCACCCACCCAAAAGATGTTTCTTCAGCATCTACCAGGGCCTGTCACTGGGCTGGGCACCAGGGATATTTGCCTTTGTGGAGCTGATCATTAGGAGAAGAGTCAGGCATTGCTCACACACATACTCATACACACACTGACAATTGTGGACTGAACTGGGGGCCTGCAGGGAAAATGAAGCAGTGGGTGTGTTGCAGGATCCTGATGCTGGGAGCGATGCTTTATATTTTAATCCTCACAGCTGCCCCAGGATCAGGGCCCCCAGCAAGCCCTGTTTTACAGGAGAGTTCCGTCTGGAACGTGCCTCACATCCGGTGATTGGCAGAGGGGAGGTCTGAACCTGGGCTGGACTGGAGCCCTCAGGATGTTCTCTGTTCGCGGCTTGGGGGGCTGCATGTGGTGAGCGGGGGCCGTGGGGGGCGGCGGGAGGGGCTGCCGGGCAAAAGGACCCGTGGTGGCCCCTCAGCCTGCACAGACTTGGTGGGTTGCGGTGGGGGGTGGGTGGGGAGGGGCTGGGCTGCCCATCAGGCCCAGCCCCTACCCCAGACCACCTGTTATCAAACTCTGCTAATGAGCTGCCTTCTAGGAGGGGAGATGGAGAGATTAGGGGAGGGGAGCCTTCGGTTTCCAAACATCAGGACAGAAGGTAGACAAAGCCGGTCTTCAGAGACGCCGCTGTCTGGAGTCCTGGCGCTCCGAGCTGTTTGAAGCAATTAATTAGCAGGATCAGAGCCTGGCTTCCTGCCTGCAGTGCCAGCCCCACCTGGGCCTTCTTGCTTCCCCTGGAGGCCGGGCCCCCGTGGGCGCTGCCTCCAGGGTGTGAGGCGCTTGGCCTGGACACAGCGTGGCTCCGGCAGGCGCTTGGGACCCCGTGGCCAAGGACTGGAGGATGGGGCGGCTGCAGAGGAAACACTTTCACCTCGGGCTCTGCCTGGTGTTGGCCGGCCCGAGGCTTGCTCCTGGGCCCGTCCTGGGCCCATCCTCCTGGTCCTCAGCTGGGCCTGTGGGCTCCGTCCTGTTGAAGCCGTGACCTCCGTGCAGGAGCTGGGAGCCTGGCCACCCCGGGCCCCGTCCCTGCGCAGAGCCCAAGGCGCAGGGTGGGGCGGGCACGGGCCTGGGGCTTTGCTGGATGCGGGCAGAAGTGTGAGGAATGAGGACCTGGAGGGTCAGGAGCCCACAGGCCCCGGACCCTGACCACTCCCCCCGCCTCTGGGCCAGTCCTGGTGGCCCTGGCTCTGGGTCTGGCCCTCTGGCGGCCGCCGAGGCCCTTGGTCTTAGGCTGCTTTCTCCACACTACTTGTTACTTGAGGCTTTTCTCCCAGTGTCCAGTGCAGCCGGCACATGCTGTGCGTGGTGGGAACAGACGTGAGGGTCCTGGCTGGGTCCTCCATGATTCATTAAAGGAGCCCGTCCTAAGAGCCACGGCTTTAAGAGCGAGGCTCGCCAGCCCTCCAGAGGTCATTCAAAAGGGGCGTGGAAGAGCAACAGAATTCCGGAAGGTGATTCGGGTCCCCAGGCAGTGTGGTGCCTCCTCCGGCTCTGCTTTCCACCCTCTGGCTGACGGTGCCCCCAAACTGTCACTTCCTAGGTCTAGAGGGAGGGAACCTCGACGGGTTACCTGCCCCACTCCTCTCTGTGTCCAGGGCTAAGCATGTGTGGTCCCTTGGCCTCTGGACAGTGAGACCCTCCGGAAAGGCTTTCCGAGCCGTCCAGACACCCCTGATGGCCTCGCCGAGGAAGACGTGCTAGTGGCGAATAGGCCCAGAAAGATCCGATGGGACCAAATCCCTGCTTCACCTTGTGAAAGCTCCTGCACACCCTGGCCCTCCCCGCAGCCCACGGCTGCTCTCCAGCTGGGAGGATGGGCGTGACTCCGAGGGCCAGCCGAGGCTGCTTGTCCTGGGGCCACCTAGACTGTGACCCCGAGGAACTGAAGGAAGCCACCGGGCATGCTTGAATCTACGTCTCAGAACCTGGTGCAGAGCCCTCAGGCCATCCTCTGATTGGCAGACTCAGTTGCAGATGAGGAAAGTGGGGAGGGGGCAGGGTGAAGCCCCGGAGCAGGTCTATACCTCAGGCCCAGGACCGTTGTCCACCCAGACGCGCCCACCTGTGCCCGCTCTCTGCTCAGGACGGGCCACCCGGGGCCTGGCTCCCCAGGTCCTCTGTGTCCGCCGTGGGGTCGTCCACCTGGCAGCCCTTCCCTGCTGCCCTGGCCACGGTGGGGGACTCTACGGTCTCTGCCTGTGAAATCTCATTTCTCAAATTCACAGCCCCGCAGGTGAAACAGCCCCATTTTAGGAGGAAAACCCAATTTATTTTTGCACATGTTTGGGAGAATGGATTCCAAAGATATGAATAATTCATCTCTCTACTTACTCTGCTCCTGCGACATTTCGAGGTCAGGAGAAACGGCTGAATTAATTAATTCTGTGTTTTAATAAAAACAACAACAGTGCTTCAGTCTTCCCCTCATCATGCAGGATGTTTGAGCAAAGGGGAGGGTGTGCTTGGCACTGCGGCAGTGCCCCAGCTGGCAGGGGGCAGGCAGCCACCCCTCCCGAGACCAGCTCCCCAAGGGGCAGAGTGACCCCCTGTGCAGACCAGACCCACGGACACAGATCCCCGAGGCCCCGGCTCTCAGCCTCAGTGAGTCAGCGCGTCCCTTCTAGCAGGAGCCAGGATGGGGCTTAAAATCCTTCCTGCTGCCCCGGGAGCCCGGGAAACCGCTTCTGTGGGGAGCAGCCGCTGCGCAGGTGGCCTGCTGCGAGCGGCGTGGGGCGTGGTGCGTTAGCAGGACCTTAGGCCCAGGGTTTGTGTTGGGCTGGCAGTTTGAGAAGAAAGACAGACGCTGTGTGGGCCCGCACGGCCCCCCGCCCTCCCGACCCTGCCTGCCACTGGGCCGAGGGGCCGCGGAGGGGCCTGGGGAGCTGGAGCCGCGGTCACCTGGGCCTGGTTCCCTGAATGAGCATGCGGGCTGCTGCCCAGTGATCAGAGCATCGGAGTCGGGCTCAGGAGAGTGAGCCCAGGCCAGGCCCTGGGCGCAGCCTGGGGAGAACCCATCTTCTCCCAGATTTTCCTGGCACACCCTGGCTTGCCCTGGAGGGACCGAGCCCACAGTTTGGAGCCCAGAAACTGTGCTCTACTGAAAAGAGGGTTTCTTTAGAAAAATGAGTTAATTTTTTTCTTATTACAGAAAGAATAATTGTTCACTTTAGCGTAAAGAAAAGAGCCACCTTTCTGTAATAATCTTGGCAATAGAACTTTAGAGAAGGCTGCTGAGGGTTCCTGGGAGCATCCTCTTGGCTCTTTAAAAACGGGCCACAAGCAGGTGTGTCTTTAGAGGTTGGTGGATGAGGGTGTGATATCCAGAGCTATGGCAGTCATCTTGCAACCAGGAGAGCCAAGTCTGAGGACTGAGGCCAAGTGAGGATGGCAGAGCTGAGAGGAGGGACCCCAAGTCCTGTGATGTCACACAACCTCTGCGCACTAACTTGAACTTCCTGTCATATGACATGACATATTTTAAAGCCATTTCAAGTTGGTTCCTCTGTACTTGCAGGCAAACATCCTAACTGGTTACTTGAGTACTAAAATTTCCCTTCTTAGCATTAAGAGGGGATCAAAAGATTGCTCCTTGTGCAGAGAAAAGGCAGTTTTAGGAGAGGCAGTGACGAATGAGGGGCTGGAGAAGCGTGGCCAGACCTGAGGCCAGTCACCAAGGCCAGTGCAGGACCCCCACACCCAGCCCTCTCCAGCTGCAGGACCCCCGCCCCCCACGGAGAGCCTCCTGGAGGACCCCCACTTCCCGGAGAGCACATGGGGCCAGCCCTCCGGCCGCCGGGCGCTTTCCCACCGAGCTCTGAGGAGGGACTGAGTAAGCAGAGCTATGTTATGTCTTCAGTCATCGGAGTCGTGCTCTTAACTCGTAAGAAGTTTATGCTCCTTAGAAACTCGAGCTGCCCAGGAGCCCCTGGGGGCTGCCAGAACAGATTCGCCCCCAGCCCTCTCCTCCTTCCCTCTGGCCTGGGGGGCCACGGGGGCGCCAGCACCTGCTCCGGGCACTGCCTGCTGGCAGCATCCTGGGCAGTTAGTCGTCTCCTCCGTGCGCCCCCGCCACTCTCAGCCCCAGTGACCCCAGCTGGAGGGGTGGCGGGCGCGTCCTCCGTGCTGGGCATGACACTCCGTGGAGGGGCTCCATGGGGGCCTGCTGGATGAGGCCCCCGACAGCCCTCCTCTGACACCCGTCCCTTGCCCAGGGCCATCTTGGTGACCCTTGCCTGCCCCCCAGGTCAGACTGGATGGGAGCCTCCCCTCCCACCTGCAGAGATGGGGACATGGGGCTCTGGCTGGAGAGTGGTGACCTGCACACCCAGCAGAGCCAGGCCTCAGACCCAGGCCACCTCCCTGAATGTGCGCTTTTCTTGCTTGAGGTGAGCCCTGTGACCGAGGCCCTCCAGAGACTTGGGATGGGTCCATGCGGCCCCTGTGTCCTCCCTCCCTCACTCACTCGCTGAGGCAAGTGTTGGCGAGGCCCTCACCGTGGGCTGGGCTCTGGGTTGCAGGGTGCCGGGGCAGGTGCTGGCCCAGGGCTTACGGCCCAAGGTGGAGAGAGATGGGTGGTCTATAGAATAGCGCGGGGGCCCGGGGCAGCAGGAGCTGCAGGCCTGTGGGCTGAGAGGCGTGCTGGGCTGAGGAATGTCATCCTAGGATCCCCATCCACGTGGGACCGGTGACTGCAGCCTTATTTGGAAATAAGGACTTTGTGGACATCATCAGCTAGGTCGGGGCCACCCTGGCGTGCAGTGGCCCAGAATCCGACGGCCGATGCCTTTGAAGAAGAGGGAAGTGTGGACGCAGGCCGGAGGGGAGGGCCCCGTGACGATGGCAGGTCGGGGCTGCTCCACGTGACAGGGGGCCTCAAAGGTGCTGCTAGGAGCTGGGAGAGGCCTGGGCCAAGCCCTCGGGGCCTCCAGCAGAAACCAGCCAGTGCAGCGTCCGGACAGTCAGCTCTGGGCCCACGCAGTCCTGACCTGTCACCGCAAGCCCAGCTCTGCCCATGAGAACTTTCCACCATGATGGGCGTCCTCGCCCACATGGACAGAGCCCAGCAAGGCAGCCACTGGCCATGTATGCCCACTGCCTCCTGAAATGTGGCCTGTGTGGCCGAGGGACCGAGTGTCCACAGCGTCACTTACTTGCATTTCAGTGTAAGTGGCCACGTGGGACGAGTGCTGCCGTGTTGGCCTCAGGCCTGGGGGGCCCGCTTACGTCCAGGAAGAGTCCTGCCCCGTGGGCCAGGCCCGTGGAGGGCCCGCCTGGGCCCTGGACTTGGCTGAGGGGCCATGTGGGCAGGGATGGCTGGGGGACCATTCTGCGGCTCTTGTACCAGGTGGGGGTCATAATCCCATCTTCTCTCCACCAGTTGGAGCTCCCCTGGCCTTCCCAACCTCGTCTGGCTCCAGGGCCTGGAGCATCCAGAGAAGGGCCTCCTTGAGAGCTATGCCCAAGCGCCTGGGCTGGCTCGCCGTCCAGCTTTTCCTTCTTCGATTTACAAAGCCCCAGGGCTTTAATGAAACCGCTGTCTTTGCTTTGCGAGCTGCCCCTGAGCCAAGCGAGCCTTCACTTCCCAGGGTTAACAGAACTGCTGTAAGTATAAACTCTACCAGCAGTCCTGATTGGGCAATAAAACGCTTTATTGGTGGTAGTCATTCTTCGGCGGGGCGGTTGTCAGCTCAGACTCCCAGCAAGGGTCATGTAAGCGCAAGTCCAGGGTCCTGGGAGTGGGAAGACCACGCAGCTGGCCTGGAGGGGCCCATGGTACTTCCCACATGTCACGTGACTTCCTTAAAGGTGACACCTTTGGCTCCATCAGGGAACCTGAGGGGCATCCAGGTACGTGCAGGTTACGCAGGCCTTGAAAACAGGGTCTCAGTGAGTTTTAGTCCACCACCGGACTTGTGGTGGACGCATCGTCATCTGGGGATGGGTCTTGGCTGTGGGACTGAGTACTGAGGTGCAAAGGCCGTCAGTCAGGGTCCAAAGACTCTCGCTGGAATGTAGGGTTGTTGCTTGCCTGGGGACCCAGATACTAGGACATACACCTGCATCTTAGTAATAAAGCAAGTGGGCTCAGAGCGGGGATCAGTGGTGATGATGGGGCGGTGGAAGTGGTTCTGGAGGCTATGGTGGTGGTGGAGGTCTTGGTGGTGACGTTGGAGGTGATGGAGGTGGTAATGAAGGTGTTGGTGTGATGTTGGAGGCGATGGAGGTGGTGATGTTGGAGGTGATGGTGTGATGTTGGAGGTGATGAAGGTGGTGATGTTGGAGGCGATGGAGGTGGTGATGTTGGAGGTGGTGGTGGTGGTGGAGGTGATGGTGGTGATGTTGGAGGTGATGGTGGTGATGTTGGAGGTGATGAAGGTGGTGATGTTGGAGGCGATGGAGGTGGTGATATTGGAGGTGATGGTGGTGATGTTGGAGGTGATGGTGGTGATGGAGGTGATGGTGGTGACGTTGGAGGTGATGAAGGTGGTGATGTTGGAGGCGATGGAGGTGGTGATATTGGAGGTGATGGTGGTGGTGATGTTGGAGGCGATGGAGGTGGTGATGTTGGAGGCGATGGAGGTGGTGATGTTGGAGGCGATGGAGGTGGTGATGTTGGAGGCAATGGAGGTGGTGATGTTGGAGGTGATGGTGGTGATGGAGGTGATGGTGGTGATGTTGGAGGTGATGAAGGTGGTGATGTTGGAGGCGATGGAGGTGGTGATATTGGAGGTGATGGTGGTGGTGATGTTGGAGGCGATGGAGGTGGTGATGTTGGAGGCGATGGAGGTGGTGATGTTGGAGGCGATGGAGGTGGTGATGTTGGAGGTGATGGTGGTGATGGAGGTGATGGTGGTGATGTTGGAGGTGATGGTAGTGGTGATGTTGGAGGCGATGGAGGTGGTGATGTTGGAGGCGATGGAGGTGGTGATGTTGGAGGCGATGGAGGTGGTGATGTTGGAGGTGATGGTGGTGATGGAGGTGATGGTGGTGATGTTGGAGGCGATGGAGGTGGTGATGTTGGAGGTGATGGTGGTGATGGAGGTGATGGTGGTGATGTTGGAGGTGATGGTGGTGGTGATGTTGGAGGCGATGGAGGTGGTGATGTTGGAGGCGATGGAGGTGGTGATGTTGGAGGTGATGGTGGTGATGGAGGTGATGGTGGTGATGTTGGAGGTGATGGTGGTGGTGGTGTTGGAGGTGATGAAGGTGGTGATGTTGGAGGCGATGGAGGTGGTGATGTTGGAGGCGATGGAGGTGGTGATGTTGGAGGCGATGGATGGTGGTGATGTTGGAGGTGATGGTGGTGACGTTGGAGGCGATGGAGGTGGTGATGTTGGAGGTGATGGTGGTGATGGAGGTGATGGTGGTGATGTTGGAGGTGATGGTGGTGGTGGTGTTGGAGGTGATGAAGGTGGTGATGTTGGAGGCGATGGAGGTGGTGATGTTGGAGGCGATGGAGGTGGTGATATTGGAGGCGATGGAGGTGGTGATATTGGGGGTGATGGTGGTGATGTTGGAGGTGATGGTGGTGATGTTGGAGGCGATGGTGGTGATGTTGGAGGCGATGGAGGTGGTGATGTTGGAGGTGATGGAGGTGGTGATGTTGGAGGTGATGGTGGTGACGTTGGAGGCGATGGAGGTGGTGATGTTGGAGGCGATGGAGGTGGTGATATTGGGGGTGATGGTGGTGATGTTGGAGGCGATGGTGGTGATGTTGGAGGCGATGGAGGTGGTGATGTTGGAGGCGATGGAGGTGATGATGTTGGAGGCGATGGAGGTGGTGATGTTGGAGGTGATGGTGGTGACGTTGGAGGCGATGGAGGTGGTGATATTGGAGGTGATGATGGCGATGTTGGAGGTGATGAAGGTGGTGATGTTGGAGGTGATGAAGGTGGTGATACTGGAGGTGAGGAAGGTGATGATGGAGGCGATGGAGGTGGTGATGTTGGAGGTGATGGAGGTAGTGACGTTGGAGGTGATGAGTGTGGCGATGGTGGTGTTGGTCGTGATGTTGGAGGTGATGGAGATGGCAATGGTAGTGATGGTGGTGACGATCTTGCAGGTGATGGAGGTGGTGTTGGTCCAGGAGAGGGGCAGTGGGCTGATAACAGCAGTGGTGCTCGGGAGGAGACAGGATAAAGGTCGTGATGATGTTCCAGACTTTTTTTTTTAGTGTCATCAAACCCAGGGTAACCTGCTGGTCTGCTGGGCCTCACCCCTTTTTACTCTAGCATCACCTGGGCTCAGACCCTGGTGTGTCTCCGTGGCCAGACCCACCATGAGGGCACTTGCCCACTGGCCTGCGGAGGCTGCAGCCCAGCCCCCAGGGTGAGAGAAAGCACACCCTCTTCCAGACTGGCGTCCGCCTCCCGTCCTGTGCAGGGTTAGGGTTAGGGTTAGGGTTAGGATTAGGGCCGGGGTGTGTGCGGGGTGGGCTGGGGCGGGGCCCTCGAGTGTGTCCTTGTCCTTTACTGCACTCTCCTGAGGTGTGAGCTGCACACGGGGAATCCAGGACCTGTGTGCACAGCTCTGACTTACACCTGCAGGCCCGGGACCGCCTCACAGATCCATGTACACGCATTTCCCACGCCCCCAACCCCCTGGGACCAATCCCCACCCGAGGGAAACCCTGTTCTGACTCCCATCACCATAGGTCAACACTCCTCTCCCGAATGTCGTGGGCTGGACCCCGGAGCCCTGCTCGTGCGGGGTCCCATCTCCACGTGGCCCTGGCAGTGTCCAGCCCTGGGCCCAGTCAGGCGGGGCTCCTTGTGTGACATCTGTTTATCCGTCACCTTGATGCGTGTTTGCGTTTGTCCGGGTCTTGGACCGTCAGAGCCAGCATGAGCATCCTTGCCGCTTTCGTTCACAAGCCTTGTCCCTCTGGCTGCTCTGAGGGCCACTTGGGGTCAGATCGCGCGAGGACCGCAGTCTGTGGCTGGCACACAGCGGCCACTATGCAGGGCTCTGCCCTTCTGATTTCTGTGTGCCCGCGTTCCTCGGCCTCCGAAACTCCCCTCTCAATGGCCCAGAGCGTTCTGCTGTCAGAAAATGTCCAAGCATCCAGAATTCCGGGAGCAGAGCGGGCAAGCTGAGGGATGGGCGTGGAAACACGTGTTCACAGCCAGCAGCGCACAGCTGTTTCCTCTTGCGGCTTCCCAGCCTCATATGATTTGTTTTATTAGAGGCGGGTCGTGTTTGCTACCGGCCCACAGCCTGGCGGCCCTGGTAGGCCGGCGCCCAAGCACTGACCGGGCCCCCCAGCCCTCTCCTGCTGTGTGTGTGCGGGGGAGCAGGGGCCGGGCCTGTGGCACAACATGGTCGGTGGGCTCGGGCTCTGGAAAGAGCAGGCCCTCCTGGTCTTGCCCCTGGGGGCCTGCGGGCAGTCGAGTGCCCTGACGGTGCTTGGTGGAGCCCTGTCTGCTGGGCGCCTCTGCCCAGCCGTGCCACGGGTGGAGCAGCCTGGCATCGGGGATCCTCAGAACAGGCAGGGCACAGACCCTGCCACCCTGGAGGCGCTCTTGCCTGCAGGGCCTCAGCAAACCCCAGGAAGACCCCGCCCTCACCTGCCGCAGGGCCAGCCGCTGCCCTCCGGGCCAGTGTGACGGCTGGGCGGGCTGGGGCGTGGCCTGTCAGCCGCCTTTCACGCGTTCCCTGTGCCCTGTGTCCTTCCCACCTTGAGTCAAACCAGCTGCCGGTCACAGCAGCCAGTGTGTGTGTGTGTGTGTGTGTGTGTGTGTCTGTGGTATGTGGATGGGGTGTGTGTGTATGTGTGTGGGTGAGTGTGTGTGGTGTGCATGTGGTGTGTGCGTCTGTGTGTGTGTGCATGTGGTGTGTGCGTCTGTGTGTGTGTGCATGTGAGTGTGTGTTTGTGTGTGTGTGTGTGGTGTGTGTGTCTGTGTGTGTGGCGTGTGTGTGTGCATGTGATGTGTGTGTGGTGTGTGTGTGTGAGTGTGTGTGGTGTGTGTGTGTACATGTGATGTGTGTGTGTGGCGTGTGCATCTGTGTGTGTGAGTGTGTGTGTGTGTGGTGTGTGTGTGAGTGTGTGTGTGTGAGTGTGTGTGTGTGAGTGTGTGTGTGTGAGTGTGTGTGGTGAGTGCATATGGTATGTGTGTCTGGTGTGTGTGTGTACATGTGATGTGTGTGTGTGGCGTGTGCATCTGTGTGTGTGAGTGTGTGTGTGTGCTATGTGTGTGTGTGAGTGTGTGTGTGTGTGAGTGTGTGTGTGTGTGGTGTGTGTGTGAGTGTGTGTGTGTGAGTGTGTGTGTGTGAGTGTGTGTGGTGAGTGCATATGGTATGTGTGTCTGGTGTGTGTGTGTACATGTGATGTGTGTGTGTGGTGTGTGTGTGTCTGTGTGTGTGAGTGTGTGTGTGTGTGCATGTGGTGTGTGTGTGTGTTGGGGGCTGCCCATCACAGAGACCAAGCTGAACAGTGCACCCAGCCTACCAGCGTCTCAGGAGCCCCTCGGGACGCCCCCGAGCCTGGGCCTGGACGGGCGCAGCGCTGGGAGGCTGGTGGTTTCTCAGGAGAGCGTTTCCTGGTCTCCCCACCCCCGGCCAGCCAGCACCCCCAAACTGCAGTTTCCCAGGGCAGGTGGGCGGCAGGGAAGGCTGTCTGGGCTCGGAGGAAGTGAAAGTGTGAGCCGCTCAGTCGTGTCTGACTCTCTGTGCCCCCAGGGACTGTAGCCCGCCAGGCTCTTCTGTTCATGGGGTTCTCCAGGCAAGAATACTGGAGTGGGTTTCCATCCCCTCCTCCAGGGGATCTTTCCAACCCAGGGATTGAACCCAAGTCTCCTGCACTGCAGGCAGGTTCTTGAGCCACCAGGGAAGCTGGTGGGTTGGGAGGAGGTCCATCAAATTAGCATGGTTTGCTCTGACCTTGGGGTCAAATTTGGCCCAAGAACCTTATTTGACACAGAAGTGGACTTCATGTATTTGCCTGAAGTATTTGCCTATGTCCACGTCGCGTGTGAGTGGATGGGGCTCAGCACGCTGGGTTTGGTCTGGGTTTGGCCTCTCCGGGGTGGGGGCCTCTGGGGTCGATGCCCTCCCTGGAGCCGGGGTCCTGGGGGCACAGGGGCCGCCTGCCCGCCTGCTGGCACTCAGCCACGAGGGCCTCCTGCCGGCCCACCCCCAGACCCTCCCCCAGCCCCGCTCCAGCTGCCCTGCACCTGCTTTGTGGGAAACCGTGGAAGGGGATTTTCTCAGGATTCTGGGGTGGGGGTTGGGGTGGCGTGGGGAGGAGCCTCCCATGACGTATTAAACCCCCAACTGGAAAGACTCATTGCAGAGACTGCAGGGCCCTCCACTCTTACGCCAGGAACTGAGCGTGCGGCGGGGCATCCCAGCTGGGCCTCTGGGGCCCCAGCTCAGAAAGTATCCCCTTTGCTCGCTTGTCCGGGCTCGCAGCTCGTGCTGGAGGGCGCCCAGCCTGCGGCCCGATGCTCGCATACTTCTGTGCCCTGGGCCCACGTTGTCCCGTGTCCTCCAGGCTCCCTGCAGCGCATCCACCCTGGGGCCCTTCCTGCAGCCTCTGCCCTGCCCGGCCAGCCCGTCACAGAGCCAGGGGTGGGCTGGACTCTCCCATCCTCTCCAGGTGTCTCGGCAAGCCCTCCTCACGCCCTCAGGACAGCGCTCAGTTTGGGCAAGGTCGGCCCCCTGGGTGTGGTCGCTGTGGCAGTCGGGGGCTCACACCCCCAGATGTCTCCTGTGGGCCCATGGTGCAAACTCCAGAGTACGGCCGATGCCAGGGAAGGTGTGTGTGCCCCTGAGCCGACCCGATGGCGTGGTCCCTGCATGGGGCACGTCTGGCTGTCCCCAGGGGCCTCTGGACGCCGTCCTTCGGGGACAGAGTTCCGGCTCAGGACTTGGCCTGAGTTGGGAGAGGAGGCTGCACGCGGGGTCCTCGTGGTCCCCAAGCTCCCGCCTCCAGGAAGCTCCAGGCCTCGCTGCTCTGTGCTGCGCTATGTGCAGGGAGCGGGGGCCTTTCATCCCCACCCCAGGCCCTCAGCTGGGTGCCTGCTTCTGGGGACAAACACTGACCAGCCTGTCTGGAAAGGGTCATTCCTGGCAGGGACCCCCGGGGGCTGTCAGCTGGGAGCTGGCGGGAAGGGTCTCTGGGTTGGGTGGGAAACGCAGGCAGCTGCCGCCGTCCACTGAGTGGCTGTGGGCCCCGGAGCCGGGGGGCCTCTCCCCCAGCTTCCCATCCAGCACCCGCACCGACACGTAGCTGCAAGCAGCAGCCGCCACTCCGGCTGGTTTATGCCGAGAAGACATTTGGCAAAAATCACTTACTAGGGAGGCCCGCAGACTCCTGAACAAGCCCTACACCCCAGGGTGCTATCAGCCGCAGGCCTGAGGCTCCCACAGCCAGGGACCTCGGGAGGGGCCTGGGGCCAGGGTGCCCTGGAGGATGCTTGCGCGGGGCCTCTGGCGGAGCCCGAGTCCAGGGCGGGACACTCCCTGCTTGGGGACTGGGAGGCCCCCTCCTCATCTGGGGGACGCTGGTCTCCTAGGGGCACTTTCTCTGAACTTGGGGAGGGTGCCTGCAAAGAAACGATTGTCCATTGCCCAAGTTGCTCGGCAACTTTCTGGAAGGAGCGCTGCCAACCTCTGCCAGGATCTGCTGAGGTCCGTCTGCTGAGGTGAGGGGCGCCGGAATCCACGTGCTGAACCCTGGGCCCCCTGCACCTTGCGGGCCCCTCTCCATGGAGCCTGCCCTCCCTGGGATGAGAGGCCGTGCTTTCAAGGTGAACAGGGAGACGCTCACCCTTGGCACGTGGCGCTGCCCACATCCTGCCTGTGGCTGCTGCCTCCCATCTTAGAGAGCCTCCAGCACCAGCTCTGCTCAGGCACACAGTAGGCGCCGTGTGTGTGCCCCTGAGGGTAGGCACAGGGCTGGGGCTCACACAGCCCGGCTTGGACCCCAGGCGCACCCCCGCTCTGGCTCGGTGCCCTTCCTAGCATCCCGGGGCCTGCTGGCAGGATGCTTGACTGAGGGCCAGCCTGGTTCTCAGCTTGGAGCTGGCAGGACAAGGACTGTCCTGTCCCCTGCCAGGGTCAGCTCAGGGCCAGGCAGCGGCAGAGGCTGGAGGTGGCCCGAGAGGGAAATGGTTGAAATTTGCAGCCAGGGCAGGAAGTGGACAAATTGTGGAGGAGGAGTTGGAATGCCAGCTGGAATGCCGCCCCCTCGGTGCCCGCCCCTGCCCGGAGATCTGGGCCCAGAGTCAGGAAGTGCCTGGTGTCTTGGCCGGAGGAGCTCAGGCCCCCTTGGGGTGGGCGCCCGCCCGCCCCTCGCCACCTCCGGTTCCCAGCCAGAGGCTGCCCAGCAGGAGGGCTGGGCGCAGACGGGGCCGTGGGGCAGCGGGTACCGCTTCCTCTCCGCTCGGTCAGCCCCACCAGCCTCTGGGGCCCCAGATGCTGGCACGTGCCACACCCGCACTCACCCTCTGCTGCGCCTGGAGGCTCCTTCCCAGGGGAAGACTGCTCAGCCTTCAGGGCCCAGCTCTGGCCGAGTTCCTGGATCCAGCTGTCCCTGAAGCCCCCCAACCCACGATGCCGTGCCCCTGCGCTTCCCTCCTGCAGCTCCGCAGCCCAGGCCCCCTCCCCTGCGCCGGGGCGGCCCACACGCTCCTCTGTCCCCTCCACAGGGCTGCGGCTGCCGCATGCCACGGCGCTGGGTGGAACATACAGTTGGCACCCAGTGTTTGCTGGGCTTGGGGTGGGCACTTCCATTGTAGTTGCCTGAGTGAACAGCCCTGGGATCTGGGAGGGTCTTCTCTTTCCTGGGCCGCAGGAGCCGCATGGATGCAACCTACAGCCGCCATGGCCCCCTTCTCACCATCAGGCCCCCGTGTCTGCGCAGCCTGGCATGGTCAGACGTGGCCTCCAAAGTCAGCAGGCCTGTGTCTGCTCCACCACCCACAGGCTATCCCAGCTCCTGGAGCCTCGGTTTCCTCCTTTGTCAACTGGGCAGAACAGTACCCCACCTGAGGGTGGGGGTCCCAGTGAAGCTCTGAGCCGCAGCTGACATCCAGCAGGCACCCCTCTCAGAAGGAGGAGGGCCCCCTGCCCCCGGCAATTGCAATTTCCAGGCTGGGAGGGCCCCCCTCAGGATTCCTTTGCCCCAGCGGGGGAGGTAATTAGCATTCCTGCTTTGAGAGAGTCGGACAAGCGCAGCCCAGCAGCCTCCAGCGCCTCCCTCGCTCCTGGGGGCACTGCTCAGGGTGTCATGGGCAAGAGGGCCGCGTGGGCTGGGTTTGGTTTGCCCCCAGAGTTGGATGTAATTCTGTTGTGGAAGCGACTCAGGTCTCCAGGGGCAGGGAAGCGGGCGGCAGGGTGGGATTCGGGGGGGGGGAGTCCCTGCCTCTCTCTCAGGAGCCCTGACATCTGGGCTTGAGCTGGCCAGGCCCCTCAGGGTCATCAGCGGGGGCTCTTGGTCCGCCCCATCCGCCGACTCCAGCTCTGTGTACCAGGCGCGCCCGCCCCTGCTGTCGGTCCCGCTCTGGCCCCATGTGCCAGGCACCCCCCAGGGCGGGGCTGATGCCCGTACCCCTTTCTCCCAGGGCGGCCCGGGGGCTCCCAGTAGGCGTCACGAAGGCTTTCTCCCCAGAAGGGTGGGGTGGTGGAGAGGCAGCCATCTCGGAAGTCTTTCCCCCGGAGCCTCTGGGGCTCTGCAGGGAGTCCGGCAGCTCTGAGCCCTCCCTGCCTGGCGCTGGGTCCTCACCCACAGGGGGCCCGAGGGCTCGGGTGGCCTGGGGAGGGGGCTGCACACCCTCCTGCCCCGGCTCCCCAGCCCCGCTCTCGCCTGCCTTCCAGGGGGAGGTGGTGGGTCCCGGACGTGGGGGGGGGGGCGCCCGAGCCCCAGGGGGGCAGACGCGCTGGCCACAGCCGCCACAGGTAAGGGGGCCGCCCTTCCTGCCCCCCAGGTTCTGAAGACCCTTCCCATGCAGAGCCCCGCCTCAAACCAGGAGGCGGCAGCGTCTCTGAAAGCTGCATTTGTGGCACTGGGTCTGACCGCCTGACCCCTGGGCTCAGGGCCCCATGTGGCCACGTGTGTCCCTCCCCTCGCCTGTCTGGAGGGGCCCCCAGAGCCCTGTGAGGACCCCCGTGAGGACCCCGTGAGGGGCGGGTGGGGGAGCGTGGCCTCTCGGGATCACCAAGGTGCCCGCCTGGGGACACTCCGGCCCGGCCTCCGCCCCGGGCCCAGCAGGCAAGCCTTGCTCAGAGTCTTGACCTGTCTCGCCGCTTCCCGAAATTTGCCACCGGAGATCAGATTCGAGCTAAGGAAACATTTATTTTAGATGTAAGCTGATCGTGGTGCAGCCTAGCCGGCCTGTGGATGGCGCGGCGCTGATATAAATAGAGCACAGCTGCCGCCACTCGTAACTGGGGCCCCCGACGGCCTGCAGGGGAGCGGGGCTGGGGACGCCCGCCATGGGGCAGCCCACAGCCAGGGGCCCTCTCAGCCGTGCCCCCGCCCCCATCCCCAGTGGGAGGGAGACTCTTGCGGCCCCTCCGGCGTGGGGGCCCGGGACCCCCCGTGTGTGCGGCCCCTCCAGCGTGGGGGCCCGGGACCCCCTGTGCTGTGGCCCCTCCAGCGTGGGGGCCCGGGACCCCCCGTGCGTGCGGCCCCTCCGGCGTGGGGGCCCAGGACCCCCCGTGTGTGCGGCCCCTCCAGCGTGGGGGCCCGGGACCCCCCGTGCGTGCGGCCCCTCTAGCGTGGGGGCCCGGGACCCCCTGTGCTGTGGCCCCTCCAGCGTGGGGGCCCGGGACCCCCCGTGCGTGCGGCCCCCAAGGCTGGCACCGCCCTGCGCCCCTTCACCCGGGTCTGAGACCCTGACTGTGCTCCACCCGCAAGGCTGACACTGAGACGGAGCTCCCGCGGCCCTGGGCCTCTCCAGTGGGGACCCCTACCCACCCTCCTGCAGGGGGGCATCCGCATGGCCCCTTCCCTGTCTGCGCCCCCAGGCCTGACATCTTGTGCAGGATTCCAAGGGACTCCGGGCCCCACCCCCTACCCAGGCATCCGAGGCCCCCGGGACGTGTGACAGCGTCTGGCGGGGCTCCAGGAGTCACCCACAGGCATGCTGGGGAGCTGGCAGGCGGCCAGCAGTGCGGGGTGCGGGGCAGAGCGCCCCGTCCTGGGAGCTGGAGGAAGGGGAACGGCCAGGGCCGGCCTGCCCTCTGCCAGTGCCCCCCACCCTCCCAGAGCGGGGGTGCCTGAGGCTCAGGAGGGGCTCCCTCTGCCCTGTCCCCTGGTCCTGGAGCCCAGCGGGTCCCAGGCTGGGGCTCCCTGCCCAGGAGGCACTTTCCGGAGACGCCACTAGCCTTGCTCCGCGTTAGCAGGAAGGTTATTCCTGCTTTATGGGTACAGAAGCCAGAGCTGGGGTGGTTGATCGCGGGTAGCTGTGGTCTGGGGTTAGGACCCGCTTGGGGCGTGTCCTGGAGCTCATGCCCCCCTGGGGAAGCCCATACCTGAATTCCCATTTCAGGGGGCACTGTGAGTCTATGACCAACAGAGCCCTCAGCTGGGGGCCAGGGGGAAGGGCTGCCCTGGGCATCCTGCTGTGGCCCCAGTGGGCGGCACCCCGAGGCCCTGGGCACCCCTTCACTGCAGCTCTGAGGCATGGCCCCACGGCCTGGAAGCTGCTGGGAGAGGCCGGCTGTGGTCTGGGTGGACGGAAGCCGTAGCAACTCCTGGCCCAGCCCCCCGGGGGCCAGGGGTCCCTGCCGTGTCCCTGGGAGTCCATGTGGCTTGGCAGTTAGTTCAGACCCAAGGGTCTGCAGGTGATGCAAAGCCAGGCTCCCAACCCGACTCAGACCCGCTCGCCCGCTGCTGGTGGGGCTGCCCGGCCCAGGGTCTGCCTTCAGGGGCTCAGGGGGTGGGGGCGATGTTCAGGGCTGCTGACCCAGTGGACGGGGGTGGGGGCGACGTTCAGGGCTGCTGACCTGGTGCACGAGGGCGGGGCCCTGCTGCTGGGGGGTCCACTCGGGCAGGGAACTCGCGGTCCCCCCCCTTTCCTCTTCGCAGAGTAGCCGGAGGACAGCTTGCCTCCGGGGCCGGAGCCGTGGGACGAGCTCGCCTCACCCCAGGGACAGCCGTCCGCGTCAGGCCGTGAGACACACCTGCCGGGAAGGTGGGGATGAAGGCAATGCACAGCCTGGGTCATGGCCTCGGAAACCAGCGCAGCAGAGAGACAGCAGGGACCCTGAAGCTAAAGGGCCGCTTAAACTACTGCGGGCGTCCCTGGTGGCTCAGCCGGTAAAGAGTCTGCCTGCAATGTGGGAGACCCGCGTTCAGTCCCTGGGTTGGGAAGAACCCCGGGAGAAGGGAAAGGCTACCCACTCCGGTACTCTGGCTGGAGAACTCCAGGGGCTGTATAGCCCACAGGGTCGCCAAGAGTCAAACGCGACTGAGCGGCTTTCACTTGAACCGCCGGGGTCTGGTGTGGAGACTGATTCGGGTGCTGGCCCTCCCTCACCAGTCATGGGACCTTGCGGGCAACGCTGGCCTCTCTGCAGTCTCTTTATCTGCAGGGTCTGACGGGAGCGCTGATGGACTAGGACACACAGCAGTCTGCAGTGGGCGCTCAGGAAATAGACACTGTCTCTGGACACGACACACACAGGTTTGCTGGAACTAAAGCAGGGCCTCCCCGCCCTTGGCGCTGTTCCGTGTGTCTGTGGCCCGTCTGCACAGCTCTGGTGGACGCTGATGCGGGTACGGGGGACACAGGCAGGGCGGCTGTGGCCTCAGAGCATCTGGGACGTGACCTAGCCGCTGCACATCCTCCAGGAGGGCATGGTGCCCCCAAGAGCCCATGACCGTTCCATGGGCGTGAGACCCTGCAGAGTCCGTTGCCCACCCGTGGTGGATGTGGTGGGACCTGTTCCCGGGGCTCCCTTCTGGGGAGCAGCCACCCCGGGCACTTCTTCCATCCCCTGCACAACCGCCTGGCGCATCACGGAGAGGGGTTGCCCTGTGACCCCCTGGACTGGCTGAGGCCAACCTTTCTGAGACCCCAGGCCCAAACACAGCTGCCCCGGGGACAGAGGGCCAGGCCACTCCCCCTCTCTGGAATGTTCCGAAGCCTCAGAAAAAGCCCGCTTGGAAAGGAAATGGGCAGCAGCTGCCGGCCCACGGAGAGAGGGCAGCGCCTGGGGCACCACCCTGCATTTCCGAGGCCTCCCCATCCCGGTGTGCACAGGGACCTGGGGCCTCCCTCCTGAAGGCAGCATTACCTGTGCGTGTCCCCTGGGGTCAGCAGGGGACCGGCCCTGTCCGTGGGAGGAAAAGGGAGCGGCTGGGCGATGGGCGGAGGCCAGCAGCTGTGACCACGCTCTTGGGAGGCGATCCTGGCCTCACAGACCTCCAGCCTTTCAGAAGGGCCCCGTTTCACAGGTGCAGAAACTGAGGCAGGAAGCTGTAAGTGGCTTGCCCGTGGCCACACGGGTGAGCGCTGGGTCTGCCTGAGCCCCCCTGCTGGCCCTCTGCCACCGGCCACGCCCCGAGGCCTTCCCTTCACTCTAGCTGAGTGGGCGGCCTCCCAGCCCTCCCCAAGGGGTTCTGCGCTCAGCTCGGGGGTCACCCAGTGGCGCCAGCGTGACGATTGGCAAGTGTCCTGGGGCTGCCCCCCACAGCTGGCATCCAGCCCCTCGCGTTCCAGGGGCCATGGGGCGTGAGGCTGGTGGGGCCAGAGCCCCCGAGGCCCTGGAGAGCCGACCCTCATCCTGCCAGCTCCTGAGCTCCTCCTTCCTTCGCCCCCATGCAGACGCTTCTCCGCGGCTCCCGTGGACCAGGCAGGGGAGGAGCCGTGACCCTGCTGTGCTTCTGGAAGCTTCTTCAAGTTCCCTCGAGCTTCAAAGGCCTGGGAGCTGGGTGACCTCTGTCCTCAGCCAGGCGTGGTTTCCGGGCATTCCTGGGGTGGCAGGCAGCTCTTTGGGGCTATTTTGGGATCGCCACAAACTTTACCCTTCTCGTGTGAACGGGACTTTTCATCGGACTCGGCTAAGACAGGGGTGATGTCACTCCAAATTATAGGGGCTCTGCGGGGTGGGGCAGGGTGAGGCCGAGGGTGGGACCCCAGGTGCCCTGCCGGGTGACCCCAGGACAGTCACCTGCGGGTGGGCACAGCGCTCCCCTCCCGAGGGCGCCCCGGCTGCGTGGGGCTCAGTGCGCGTCTGGAAATGTCAGCACGCTGGGCAAGATGTGTTTATTTAGGACAGGGCCGCTGGATGTGCGCCTTCAGGGAAATGACCAAATGCCTTTGTCTTTCCCAGGGAGGCTGGCCAGTCCTTCAGCCCGGAAGGAAGGGGGCTAAGCGACGCCCCCACGTGAGCAGGTCATCCTGGCCCCAGAGCCCAGGAGCCCCGGCCCTGACGGCTCCACACACTCTGGGTGAGGCGGTCCCTGCGCTGCCCGAGCACTGACACCCCGGCATCTCCCGGGGGGCAGGGCAGAGCACCCCCTGGGGCCCCGCTCACCCCTGTAGCAGCAGCACAGCCCAGCTGGGGGCTGAGGGGGCAGAGGGTCCCCGGCAGGAGCAGACAGACTCAGGCAGCAGGGAAAGGAGCAGAGACCCTCCCGGGGAGCCTGGGCCCCGGCCTCTGGGCCCATGCTCAGTGCCCTCTTGAACGGGGCAGGGGTACCCCCCCTCAGGGGCCCACAAACAGTGCCGGCAGGCAGGGCCCCCGAGGTCAGAAGCACACCCTGGCTCATCCACGCACTCATTCACTGCCTCATCCGTCACGGCACCTGGGACAGCTTCCCAGGAGGGGCGCGGGGTCAGGCCTCGCCCCTCAGCTCGCTTTGAAAATCCATTCTGCCCCTTCGGGGTCGCGGCCCAGAAAAGTCCTGTTCACACGCAGCTTGCCTGCGGCCCGGGCAGGCTGGCAGCTGGCACTGGTGAGCGCTGGCAGCTCCTGGTTGGGGGGGTGGGAGGAAGTCATGCTTCCTGCTGACACTTGGCGGGAGGCCGCGTGGCCCGGCCGGCTCCCTGCAGGGCCCTGCGGGAGGGTGCACGGTAGGTGCACCCTGCCCCTGCCAGGGGCCCGGAGGACTCTGGCCGCAGGGACCAAACCCAGCAGCGGACACAGACCCAGAAAGATGGTGACAGGGAGGAGGGAAGACGGGACGGCCAAGGGGCCTGCAGCCGGTGTCCCCGTTGAGACCCAGCCGCCCCCTGGACCCTCCTGTCACACTGGCCCCGCGCCTAAACCCGGCAGAAGAGTCAGAGAGAAGGGGGTTGCGGCCGCAAGCCTGAGAGACAAGTCTGTCCAGGCCGATCGGGCCTGGACCCCAAAGGACCATCCCGCCGGGTCAGCACGGTGCCACCCACCAACAAGGGGTGGATGAACAGCTCATTAATGAGCCGTTTCCCTTTTCCTGCGGCGTCTGAGGCTTAACTTAAGCTGACGGCACAGCTGAAATTGCACCTGCATTTTCCCTGCAAAGACCTCCTCTGTCCTTGGATCCCATGAGGTTACAGTTGAAATGTGGACCCACTTGCTGGGCTGCCTGACCATCCTTGAAAGCTTTCCAGCCGATTCAAATGCCCCCTAAGTCATCCGTCTCTGATACTCACGTTCAAACGACACCACAGCTCTGGTTAGGGTTTTCCCACCTGCTGTTTTCCAGCACATTTTCATATGACGTCCTTTTCTGCTGTCTCTTCATTTCTTTAGCCCATTTTTCTATAGAGCTAGCCTTTTTTTAAATTTGTAAAAGCTATCTAAAAAATCGGCGCTAGTAACTTCTGGCCCATGATATGGTTGGGAGGTAGCTAGCCGTTTTCTATATGTAAAGGCCACCAAACAGCCTGCGCTGGTAACCTTCGACCCATGATCTTTGACCCATGATGATACAGTTGGGAGGCATTTTCTCACTTTGTCATTTATCTAGTTTCTAATTTCTCTGCAAAGAAAAGTTCTTTTTAAACAAAAAATTGTGGAAAACGCGCCCACATTTTCTTGCAGGCCTTTTGGATTGTTTGCTTATTCAAAAGATTTTTCATTGTGAAGCAGTCATGGAATCGCAGGACGTGGCAAAGACAGCACAGAGGTTCCGGCCACCTGATCCCTCTGGCGGGTGAACTTGGCCTGGGGGGCCAGACGAGAACGTCGGCTGGGCCGGAGTGGAGCTGCCAGCCTGGCGCTCCCCTGCGAGGCGGTTTCGCGCGTTTGGTTCTGTGTCTCTGAACCATTCCAGTTTGCTTCTGGTATCGAGTACGAGGAAAGAATCCAATTTAATCTTTTTCTTTTGAGTATCTCACCACCCTGATGCCGCATTTTCTTTCTTGTTTAAAACAGCGTGATTGAGGCAAAATTGACATTACTCAGATATCTGAGTACACATATGTGAAATCATATTTTGGTAAATCCTGACTTCAGTATACACCATCACTAAAATCAGGGTAGTGAGCATGCTGGTTGCCCCACAGCTTCCCGGTGCCCTTGGTAACCTGCCCCCAGCACCTCCACTTCCTGTCACTTCAGGTTGGCGGCTGGTGTTTCTTATGGTTTTATGTAAATGAAGTCACAATGTATGTAACCTTTGTTTGCTTGGCTTCCTGAACTAAGCCCATCAGTGGGCCCTCCTTTTTCATTGTTGGCTGCCAAGCGCTTCACCTCTATCCCTCTAGCCTGTGTCCATCCACCTACCCACCCACCCACCCACCTATCCATCCATCTATCCACCCACCCCCCCCACCCACCCTATCCATCCACCTATCCACCCACCCACCCACCTATCCATCCATCTATCCACCCACCACCCACCTATCCATCCCATCTATCCACCCACCCCACCCACCTATCCATCCATCTATCCACCCACCCACCCCACCTATCCATCCACCTATCCACCCACCCACCCACCTATCCACCCACCTATCCACCCTATCCACCCACCCACCCACCTAATCCATACCACCTACTATCCACCCACCCACCCCACCTATCCATCCACCTATCCACCCACCCACCCACCTATCCATCCACCTATCCACCC